>NC_034599.1:105665805-105672907 GCF_900095145.1 Mus pahari | reverse complement strand
CAAAACACAAGAAAACCAAAAAGCAGGAAGACCAGCAGGTGGATACTTCATTCCTCCTTAGAATAGGGAACAAAATACCCATAAAATGAGTTACAAAGACAAAGTTTGGACCTAAGACAAAAGGATGGACTATCCAGAGACTACCCCATCCCATCATCAGCCACCAAACCCAGACACTATTGCACATGCCAGAAAGATTCTGCTGAAGGGACCCTGATATAGCGGCCTCTTGTGAGGCTATGCCAGTGCCTGACAAACACAGAAGTGCATGCACACAGTCAGCTATTGGATGGAACACAGGGCCCCCAGTGGAGGAGCTAGAGAAAGTACCCAAGGATCTGAAGGGGTCTGCAACCCTATANGTGGAACAACAATATGAACTAACCAGTACCCCCAGAGCCCATGTCTCTAGCTGCATATGTAGCAGAAGATGGCATATTCAGCCACCATTGGGAAGAGAGGCCCCTTGGTCTTGCAAACTTTATATGCCCCATAGAGGGGAAGGCCAGGGCCAAGAAGTAGGAGTGGGTGGGTAGGGGGGCAGGGGCGGGGCGGCGGAGGGTATGGGGAACTTTCGGGATAGCATTTGAAATGTAAATAAAGAAAATATCTAGTAAAATAATTAAAAGGAAAAAAATAAAGGTAATTTTGCTTCTGAAAAAAAAAGAAAAATAATACAGTAAAAAAAAGTCTATATAAATAAGTTGCAATTAGACAAAATGTCCCAAAAGGGTCTGTCTTTTCTTCCTTCCTTTTTGTGGCAAGGTCTTGCCATGTAGCCCAGGCTAACCTGAAGCTAACTGCTGGTCCTCCTGCCTCAGCCTTTGAGTACTAGGATTTACATGCATACACTATCAGGCTGAGCTACACACACACTTCCTGTATGCAATAACCTGACAACTCTCCCAAGATGATGAAGGACAGATAAGGGATGGGATACACCTGGAACTGAGAAATGTAACCTCATTATCTCCTTTAGCAGTGCTACACATACAAGGAGAAAGGATGGGAAACGCAGTTCACAGGGGGGGAACTGGACCCGTGGATCTGACTTACTAAGAAGCACAGGAAAGAAAATCACCTTCGGCTGACCCAGGAGGACTCCAGCAGAACTCATGAAGACAAAGCCAGACAAAGTCATCTGAGAAGCAGAGGCACACAGATCACGTTGTGTGGGTGTGAGACTCCAGTTTAAGCAGCCTGCTCATTCTCGAAGTGTCTGCTTACAGCTTGCTTGGTTTTTGTATTTATGTGTCTTAATCATACAGTGTAGTGAACTTCACTGAGACAAATTGTAGGAGTTTGGTTTTGGTTCTTCCTCCCAGCTCTATGCTCCCAGAAATGAGACTCAGACCCAAAAATATATTTACAAATACCTTGGCCATATAGGTAGGCTCTTCTCGGACTAGATTATAGCTTAAAATAACCCATTTATTCTAATGTACACTCTGCCATGAGGCTGGTTATCTGTGCTCAGGTACCATGCGTCTGACTTGTCACATGTTCCTGGTGAATTTCCTGTGGTTTGCTCTATCTCAGAATACTTTCTGCCTCCTGCATGTCCTACCCCGTATTCTACCCTTTCCTATAGACCATGAGGTGTTTTTTCATGAGGTGTTTTTTGTTTTGTTTTTTTTTTATGTTTGTTTTTATTTTTTTAATGTACAGGTAATATATCCATACAATACAGGAGACATTCCTGCTATGACACATATAATCCATTTTTACTATATTCACACATGACTTGCTCTCTGTCTCCTTCTCACCTTTTCTGACCTCCTTGCTCCTCCACGCTATGTCCCCTTTGATTTTCATCTCTCCCCTTCCATTAAACCTTGCATGTGAAAGAAAACCTCTGATGTTTGCCTCTCTGAGTCTGGCATACTCCATAAAACATCATCACAAGTTCTACCAATTTTGCTGCCTTAGTGTTATTTTACTTCATGTCTAAAAGCTGCATCAAATACAAATATATATGTAATATATTTATGAGCATATGCATACATAAATATTTAAAAATGTATATAACACTAATGAGTTTTATAAGAGAATAAAATCTATAGTAATAGATAAACACATGTCACCATGTTATTGATTATTAGTAAATCTCTAAACATATGGTATTAATAATAAATCTTGGGACTTGAGAGACGACTCAGTTGTTAAGAGTACCAACTGCTCTTCTTGAGGACCCAGACTTTAATCCTAGCACCCACATGGAGTGGAAGTTTCAACTATTTGTAACTCCAGTTATAGGAAGTCTGACTCCCTCTTCTGACCTCCATGGACATGGTGCATAGACATGTACACAGGCAAATCAGAGGTCCCAATATGTAATATGTAAAAATTGGTAAACAAAGTTTTTAGAAATTAATTTTTAAAAGGAAAAGAATCAGGTTTAAAAGATTTTAAAATGAATGAGATGACATGAAAAATACAATAAAGATTAGGATAAAAAGTAATTTTCTATAATTAAATATATATATATATATATATATATGCACAAATACATTTATATACTGTAAAATAGTCTATAAAGGTATAAAATCTTCACTAAAAAATAGGTAATTTTGTCAAAAAATCAGGATTATTTTAGAATGAAAAACATTAATAGTAGTGCTGAAAATGGGCAAAGTGTTAAGTTTTAAAATTAATATTCATCTTCTGAAAGTCTCATGAGAAGAAACTACAGAGAATGACAACAACAGGAACACAAACAGAAAAGGGCATGAGCTGATCTAGAACCAAGGAGAGTGAGAGGACATGGGCTGGTCTAGAACTGAGGAGAGGGAGAGGATATGGGCCTGTCTAGAAGTGAGGAGAGGGAGAGGACATGGGCCTGTTTAGAACTGAGGAGAGGGAAAGGGCACAGGTCTCACATAGGCAAAGCGGAGGGGAGATGAAAGATGTGGGATGGGGAGTTGGTGGAAGGGTAACCAGGAAGTGGGATATCATTTGAGATGTAAATAAAGGGAATGATTAATTTTTTTAAAAAAAGGAAAGAAATTTAAGGGTCAGGGAATGGTTTGAGTATTGTTTTTAATATTTTTCTAGAAAACTGTTTTGAATAATTTGCAAATATTTCATGATTTCTTCATTGTTGATGTTAAAAATGTATAAGATAGAAGGCATGGCATTCGGATACCTACTGTATGGTAACAAAACATATGATAGAGGAGTGTGTAAGGCATGCATATCCAATAAATGTTAACTAGTGCTGCTGACAAAAAAAGAAAAAGAGTGCCTTCAAAGTATGAGGAACCAGCATGGGCAGCAGTCTCAGGCCTCAGACCAGAAAGCACAGCAGAGACACTTTCCACTGAATCAGAGGCCCCAAACTCTCAAACCCTCATTCATTTTTCCTTTTATAAAAAAATATGCCTTTCTCTAGTTTTAATAATTCTAGTGAAATCCTCTTATTTCTATAATGGCAAAGTTCTTAAGTACCATATTATACAGTCAAATCCCACACTGTACCAAAATACTTAATCTTCTAAATTTAGTGTTTGTGTGACCAAGCTGGTTTTAGCCTAGGACAAAGATATAAAAAGAGTATTGTATCACAACGTGTTCTAAATATCTCTCTATGTGGTATAAGGCTCCCTTTAACTTAAATAATATATTTTGGTCATTTTTTTTAGATTATATATTTTAGAAATCATTTAGTCATGGTGTTTAGTACACACCAAGTACATTTTATACTGAAATCATCAGTATATATAAATATATTTAATATTATGTCTATACTTCTGTGTAAGAATGCACAGAATGTGAACAGAGAATATGTTTTGTCTCATCATCTTGTGGGCATTGATGTAATTTATGAGGCTTTTGGATTCAGGGTTTCATAAAACACAGTCCATTTGCTGGGCTGTGGCCTTACAATTCATATCCCTGGTTATCACATTGTTGGTATCTGTTCTGTCACTCATGATACTTATCTTGGTATCACCTAAAAATGATGGTATTTCTTGGCATGATGACCTTCTGAACATGACTAGTTTCTCTTGAAGTCTGATGGACACTCTCCTGTTAACTTCATTGTAATCTTAGTGATATTAATATGACAGTAATGCCCCTTTCATTTGCCCATGTTCTGTTTATTAGGAGGTCATAGGTGTCCTCCACAGTCATAGTGTCAGACCTTCACAAGGCACATATATGCAGGAGAAGGCTGAAATGTGCCTCAGCTGGTAGCTTAAAGTTCATGAAGCCCTGGGTTTGACTCAGTGCCTCATAAAACTGGGTATAAGGTGGACACTTGTAATCACAATACTCAGAAGTAGAGGCAGGGGGACCAGGAGTTTAAGGTCATCTTTACTTACATGGAAAGTTCAAGGCTAACCTGGGATGAATACACATGACCATGACTCAAAAAATAAATAAAATAAAGGAAATTGAGTGTGTTAAGGACACCTGTGTTCAGGTACTTAAAATAGTTGGTAGTTTTGAAGAGATTAGAACCTAATTTATTTTCATTCCTCTCTTTGTATCTTTTTATCTTCTTTTCTTTTTAGCTAACCACTGTTCTGCAATAGCACCAAGTCTCTGAATTCTTCCTCAGCTGGGGTAACTGTCTGGCAAGAGTAATAATACTGACCATGGCCAGCGGAACACATCCTGGTGTGGATAACGATACTGAGATCCATTATAATTGGACAACGCCATTAGGAACTTTGGAGTGAATGCTGTTCTTTTATAGTTAAGTTATTTAGACAGTAATACTTTATAGAGAAAAACATCCAACCAGTGGGTCTGGAGAAATACTTTAGTGGTTAAGAATGCTTGCTGCAAAGAGTAGTTTAAGTGGCATGTATAGGAAGCATAGTGCTTAGTAGATGTCCAAACACAAAAGCTATTTAATCCCCTGAGTGAATTTGAAGCTCTTCGCACATTCTTGAATATACCTGAAGATAAATGAGAGAAATAGAATCTATTATAAAATTATAAACTTCAGCCTGAGTCAAGAGAAGGCAGTCCCTAAACTAGAGTCTGATAGATCATGGAGCTCTTGTCTCTATTAAACTCTAATAAATGGTTAAGAACACATGGAGAAACTTCATATTGCAAAACCCCTTAAACTCCAACCTGGGGAAATTATTTGCTTTATTGTTTCTGTGCATTAGAAAATTACTAATTCATAGAGTATCATCTGCAATTTATAGTCTTTATAATCTGGTATAATAAACGTCTTCCCTGTTCCTCAACTTCACCACCCTTGGACACTCAACTTTAGATTTAAAAACAAATAAATAAACATATTAAAATAACAGAGAAAAAAAAAAAGAATGCTGGCTGCTCTTGCAGAGAACTCAAGTTCAGTCCCAAGCATCCATGTTAGGCAGTTCTCAACTGCCTATATCTCTAATTCCTGAGGATCCAAAGGTCTCTTCTGGTATAGATCAGCACCTACACAGCAGTGGCACACAGATGCAAGTGTGTGAACACACACACACACACACACACACACACACAGAGAGAGAGAGAGAGAGAGAGAGAGAGAGAGAATTAATTAATTAATTAATTAATTAAAAATTAATGTATTAAAGAGCAGCCC
Source organism: Mus pahari (assembly GCF_900095145.1). NCBI lineage: Eukaryota > Metazoa > Chordata > Mammalia > Rodentia > Muridae > Mus > Mus pahari. Next base: position 105,667,350 of record NC_034599.1, on the reverse strand, counting down.
TCTGGAGATGTATCACAAGGTGAACTGAAGCCTTCCCTGACACAACAGCATAACGCTAAGAGACTGAGTCTACACATCCCATCAAATGCAATAAACTCAATTTGGAGGGACAGACAGATGAATTCCCTTGGACACAGCTCTTGGATGTTGTTATTGTACATCCACAGAATGAGGTTTGTTTTTTTTTTTNTTTTTGTTTTTTTTTTTGAGACAATTCCCCATTTATGTCTAGTCTGTTATCTTTTGGATAAGTGTCAAACAACCAGAGCTCATTAATGGAGGCAATACCTTGGAACTTCTACAAAATGCGCACAGGTCCTCACTGCATCCAACCATGAGATTTTAGATTCTGAAATGGCTAATTCTGTAATTAAGCAGACTGCATGATAAATAACACTAGCATTGTATGTCATGAAAATTAACTCAAGCTATGCCAAAAGGTGGGTTGCTCTCATCTTGGAATGGATTAAACCCACTGTTTAAATGTAGTGTCTTTTTAGATCAACATACCTTTTATTTCCTATTTGAATTGAATTGAAATTATTGATACTAAATGAGAGAAAGTTTAGATAAACTTTTCAAAATAATTTAATTTAACTAAAAAATGCAATTTTACTTCAAGTCAAGTTTTTTCTAAGAAACATGTTTATAGATTCCAAATTGTAATTAGTTGCAACAGGTAAATGTCAACATGGTTCATATCTGATGTGAGAGTGTCTGCTGATCAACTAGGGAGAAAGAAGCCCCATAGTCTTAGGCCTTGTTTCTCCCCGTCTGTCTGTCTATCTATCTATCTATCTATCTATCTATCTATCTATCTATCTATCTATCTATCTATCTAATGTGAAGATGTGGTGCTTGTCCACATGTGTGTATAAGCATGTACAAGCTAGAGATCAATGTTGACTCTCTTTCTCAATTGTTCTCTACCATTTTCCCATGTTTCAGAGTCTTTCTGTGATCCCGAAGTTCACGGATTCGGCTAGACTGGCAGGTTAGGGAGCCTGGAAGGCTCCGGTCTCTGCCTACTCAGTGTTGGGCCAGGAGAGCATGGCAGCACTCACAGCTTCTGTGTGGATGCAGGGGAGCAAACTCAGTTTCTCATGCTTGCTGCTTGCTCAGCAAGTATTTTACATACTGGAACATCTCCTTAGCCCCATGTTTATACCTTTTGAGGTGAGTTTCCACTCTATAAATATCTCAGAATGGTCTGTGTTATGGAACTATCCTACATAGGCCCATGTATTTAAATACTTGATCCCTGCTGGTGGTCCATTTGGAAAGGTTTCAGACTCCTTGGGAGGCAAAGTCAGGCTGAAGAAAGTAGGTCACTGAGGGGTGAACCTTGAGGCTTCAGAGCCAGGCCTTATTTCTTGTTTATCTTGTTTTTTGGTGTGCAAATACAATGTGACCAGCCAGACTTCTGCCTCTGCCTCCATGCTTTTAGTGCCTAAAGCTTTATCTTCACCACCTGGATAGATTACATTTCTCTGGAATGCTGAAAACAAAGGAAAAGAGAGGGGAGGGGAGGGGAGGGGAGGGAAG
>NC_034599.1:105648381-105665420 GCF_900095145.1 Mus pahari | reverse complement strand
GGAAAGGAAAGGAAAGGAAAGGAAAGGAAAGGAAAGGAAAGGAAAGGAAAGGAAAGGAAAGGAAAGGAAAGGAAAGGAAAGGAAAGGAAAGGAAAAAGAGAAAGCTTTCTCATTTAAGTTGCCTTTGTTAGGGTATTTTATCTCATCAACCTGAAAAGAAGCTAAGACAACCTGGTCAAGGAATCCTGGCAGAGGGAACTAGTGGCTCATGGGACAAGCAAGCCAGATACTGTGGAGGCTAGCCACAGGGAATTGGAGGGCCAGCAGGAGTGCAGGAGTGTGGTCTGACCCCTGGAGAGTTGGCAGGTTTATTTTTTAATATTTTCCAGAACAGCTCAGCCTCCCAAGTATGGACGTAGGTATATGTCATCATACGCAACTGAAGTCTTAAGCATTCTACCTCTAACATTCTGTTCCTAATTCATGAGAAAGAGTGCTACCATGCCTTGGCAACAAGACTCAGCCATCAATGCATTAAGGAAGCCTGTATCAACCAATTCTGGTTGGTTAATTCAACCAAACTAAGTCCAAACAATGATCATAAAATGCCATGTATTCAAGAGAATATGTGTTTAGCAGGATGAAAGGTTGCTTTCTGTGCAGACTTGTTCTTCATCCCTACAGCTTCAGCTTCATTCAATCAACAACTAAAGATTATATATATATATATATATATATATATATATATATATATATAAATTTTTTCAATAAAAAAGTTTGTGTATAAGTCTCTATTTCCTCTTTCTCTACTATCTTTGTTGTTTTCCATTGCTTTAAGGACAGAGTTCAAACTTTCTAAAATGTGTATCCTCCTGCACCCCAGTATCTCTCATGTAAATCACTGTGGAGCTTTCTTAAGCTCCTCCACACACTATGTTCCACCCCTTTCCATGCCCCTCCCCCTCTCCTCTCTTTCTCCTTCTCCCTCCCTCCCTCCTTCCCTCCTTTCCTTCCTCCCTTTCTTCCTTCCTTTCCTCCTTTTGGTACAGCCTTAATATACAGCTCTCCTTCTCCTTGAAACTCTTTGTAGCTGTGGCTCAAATACTAGGATCCTCCAGACTCAACCTTCTAAATGTTGGGATTGCAGACAGGAGCCGCCCTGCATTCCCTCTTTCCTGACTACTACACTGACTACTCCGTGATTTCACATGTAGACTTCATTTCCTTGGCTGATTTGACTTCATTAGCCCTCAGCTCAGTTTTTGTCTGCTCCATAGAGCTTTCCTTGACATTTGCAATGAGACTTCGTATTTCAAGGGCTCATGTACCTCCTTTTCACTAGCAGTTAACATCATTTTACTTTTCAGTAGTCTGTTTGAATTTAACACTAATGTCAGTCTGTCCCACTGGATTTTTAATCTACATGAGGCTGATATCTATTTTGCCTATCATTTTTTACACCATTTTTCGTGTGTCTGTGGTGTGCATGCATATATGCACAGTGCACATAATTTTACATCTGTGGGCATATGCATGTGTGACTGTCCACACATACATGTGAAGGGCTGAGACTGATGCTAGAAACCAGCCTTGGGAGTTCGTTTGCCTTATTCATCAAGGCAGGATCACTCAATCAAACCCAGAGTTCTCTGATATGGCTGGTCTTATGAGACAGCTTGCTTTAAGGATTTGCTGTCCCCAAGGCTAGATGTGCAGGAGGACATCCATACCTACCTGACATTTACATGAGTTTCTGGGGACCCTGCCTGTCCTCATAGTTAGCAACAATTTAACTGCTAAGCCAGTTCCTCATTATTTCTTGAGTTACATCCCTTTGTAGTGTCTGAGTTAAGCTCTATGATTGAGTTACTTATCGCATATTTAACATAATCTTCCCTCCAACTGTTGCCACCAAGTGTGGATAGTTAGCAGAGCAATGATTGGAAGAAGAAGCTGTGCTGTCTTCACTGTGACAATGAGCTTCCTGCGACATAAAAGGAAGGTTTGGGTGGGCTTGAGGATCAAAAGGTCTTTGTTTCCATGATGAAAATTACAGCTTGCCTGATTAGTCTTTGTCATCCCTTAATGACCAAGAACAAGACAACCGAAAAGAAAGAACAATTCAGTGTAGGAGGAGATAATGGCTGAAGATCAGTTGACATGCCGGGGCTTCAAAGTCTGACATGAGACACCCATATACATTCCAAATGTGACAACAATATAAAACCTTTTATGATCAAAATGTCACCATCTTACCCAGTAAGAGAAGAAGACTAATAATACTCAGAGACAAAAACCAAACAGGAGCATCTCATTGTAGAGCACTCACCCCGAAGAAAGACATGCAAAAGACTGGATTGAGTTTCAGAGATAGATAAATAGATAGACAGACAGACAGATGATAGATAGATAGATAAGTAGATAGATAGATAGATAGATAGATAGATAGATAGATAGATAGATAGATAGATGGATGGATGGATGGATGGATGGATAGATAGATAGATAGATAGATAGATAGATAGATAGATAGATAGATAGATAGATAGATGGATAGATAGAAAATTTCTTTAGACAAGAATGAAAAGCACAAATACTTTCATTTGCTATTTGGGTCCACTGTTGAGAGTTGCAAGGGTGAGAACTGAGGAATTTCTCCCTAAATCAATCATGGAGGTACCCAGAAAAAAAATGCCATTTGGAAACCTCTTTTCAAGGCAAGTTGGGTGGTACATAACTCAAATCTCAGAAACTTGGAAGGTTGAACAAACAGAAGATTGCCACAAGTTTGAGGCCAAACTCAGCTAAATAATCACATTCTGCCTCAAAAGAAAGTGAAATGTCTCTTCTAAGGATGATTAAGCATTCAAGCATCTCTTCTAAGGGTAAGGCCCTGAAGTATGGCTCATACTGTTTTCTTGTCTTTCTTCTTTGCTGTTTGTAGGAATAGAAAACCAATGAATTCACAGTTATAGTGGCACTTCAACATCCCATCCTGGATGGGGTAGGAGACTCTAAGACTATCTCTCATTCTGAGGAGCTATAGTTAATGGTTTCTGAGAGAGAAGGAGTCATATTTGTCAGTGGTATAGCCAATGGCTCATTATCCTTACTCCAGCAAACAATTCCTTATTCATTTCATGTAGGCAACCCTAATTAAACACCATTGGACACCATACACACACACACACACACACACACACACACACACACACACACACACACACACTATTCCAGTAGAAGAATTTGGAAGAAGGAAAAGGAATTAGGTGGGAGAAGGAGAAAGTGGAGAGACTTTGATCAAAGAACATTATATGTGTGTATGAAATTGTGAAATGATTAATAAAAAATTAAAAACCAAATAAATAAATAAATAAATACAGACTCAAAACCAGAGAAGATTCAAAGGGATACGCACACAACGCATGACGGGGGTAAAAATCAGACAAGAAGATTCTGCTCATAGGTCCTCCTGCAGATGGTATTCTGATTCCAGATGTCCACGAGCCTTTGTTGTCATTGCTATAAGTAGACACAAGGGCTATAAGTTAATGAAGCTGATGAATAACACAACTGGAAATCCTTTAAATCTCATGCACGGGGAAATGAACCACTTTTGAGTTCAGCAAGAGGTGAGAATCCTGATGATATGCTCTGCAAAAGCAATAGGAGTCTCCGAACACAGTTCCAGGTATTTAAACTCTACAGTATGCTTGCAAAGACTCTACTAAACTAAAAACTGAAAAAGAGTGATTCGTTTCCCCTTAAAATCATAAAGAAGAGTAGAATGATAAGAAAAGTTGGTTAAGCCCGGCAGTGGTGGCGCATGCCTTTAATCCCAGCACTTGAGAGGCAGAGGCAGGCAGATTTTTGAGTTCGAGGAAAGAAAGAAAGAAAGAAAGAAAGAAACAAACAAACAAACAAACAAACGTTGGTCAAAAAGAATATTGTATAAAGTAATTTCAAAAAGGATGTGAAGTAATAATAGTAGGTAAGATTTATAAACTCAGATGCTAATATATTTAAGCTAATAACAGCTACCTTTTGAGAGAGATTTAAAGTGAGAAAACAATTACAAGTTAATGGCGGGGAAAAAAAGCATATCTTAAGAAATAGAAACAGAAGATATTATCAACCAATGGTTGCATTTTAAAATCTGGGTATAAATTTTTATGAGTAGAAAATTTTAAGTCTGCCAAATGTTACTAAAATGCTTTAAAAACTACTTGGTTGTTATTTCTGTTTCTAAATCTCTTAACAAGTAACACATGAAAGCCACAGAGATGGATTATAGTTTAAGAGTTTGCTGCTCCTGCAGGCCCTTGATCAGTCCCAGCACCCACGCTAGGAAGCTCACAACCGTCTGTAACCCCAGCTCCCGGTGATCTAACTCCATCTTCTGGCCTTCATAGTCACCTGAACTCACAAGCACATGCATGCGACATAGCCCACACATATACACATAGAATTAACCATAAAATGAAACATTAATTGATTGTATATTAATTAGTGCATTAAATGTAATTATTTAAAGAAAGTATGGGTAACTTTATTTCTTCTTCCTTGAGGACAAGGCAATTTCTAGCTATGATATGAATTCTAGAAAGATATATTAATTTGAGGAAATAATTATAAGTGTTTCTATTAAACACAACTTTTGAAATGTAAAGCATGTAAAGAGGGTTAATGGCATGTAAAGATAAGATACAAGGGTATTTACATATTTACAAATTGCAGGCCAAAAATAACTTTTACAGATTGTCAAGGATGGAGTCTCCCCAGAGGAGGCAAAACCACAACAATCTATGGAGACTGAGCACACTAGATAAAGGGCACTCAAACGACAAGTGGTAAGGAAGGAATATATTAAGTCACACTGATCTGTAAATGCAAATAAAATAATTAGACACATTTGCCTAGGCAAATATTTTACTACTTGTAATGATTAGAAATCTGTCCATATTTAAATGATCCAATTAAAAAGGATATTTTGGGGACAGTTTAAATGTGGACCTGGAATTTCCTTATAATATAACATGGTGACAGTCTTAGCATGTGGCAGTGGTATTAAGATTTTAGAAAAGATTGTCCTTTTTTAAGCCAACACAAACTGAGATGTGAAAAGATGACCTGCCATTAGGCCAGTGTCATGCTATCCTTCAGAAGGAACACAAATGGCGATATATTTGCCTAGTATCTGTATGCAGTACATATGACGGTTCTGCTGTTCTATCTTTGAAACTTTTTCCAAGTAAAGAGTTAAAAAAATATAATTGTTGATCATCATATGGGTCCATCTATAAAAATAAATAAATAAAAATCAGATTCTGCAGATATAATCAAAATTCAAATCAGATCTACATTTTAAATCCTGTGAATTGTCACTGCCTCATTATAAGGACAAAATATCTGAAGGGAACTCAGATGAGAAGGAGGGACTTACTCCAACTCACAGTTTTAAAAAGGATATAATCAGACATTGCTGGGGAGTTGCTGTGTTGTTACAAGAAGACTTTCAAAGCACTCATATCACATGAAGATTGTGAATACAGATTTCCAAATTTCCCTTCAGAAACCTGCTGATGACTTACGCTCCTCCTCGCTAAAAAAAAAAAAAAAAAAAAAAATCTTTAAAATATAGGGTTAAGATTGGTATGGTGCCACATGACTGTAACCCCAGAACGTGGGAGATTATCAAAGAAGAACTGTGAGGCCAGCCTAGGCTGCATAATGAGACCCTGTCTTAGAATTACCAAGGAGAAGGAAAGGCAGAGAAGGAGGGGGGGGTAGAAAAGGAGGAGAAGGAGGGGGAGGAAGAGGAAGAGGATAAGAATGACAAATTAAGAATAAAACCACATCACATTATATCTGTAACAGAACTAAAGTGTGTGTGTATAATAATATATATTATAAACACACATATATTATGTATTTATATTATATATTATTTACACACACACACACACACACACACACACACACACGAGATTTGAGTATGAGTACCATGCTTTTGCTATTAACAGGATCTATGGGTTTGAGTCCTCGTTTTTTAGAAATGCAAAGAGAGGGATGGGTTATGAGAATCAATACAACAGTCAGTTGTGTGGTGACCGAGATAGTAATAATTGTTTTGGTGAAATGAACTAATAATAACCTGGTCCTCTGAGCAGAAGGCAGGTGTGTCCTAAAGAGAAAGAATGAATGAGAGAGAGAGCTAAAGCCTGTGCATTATACACCTACCATGAAGTCTGAGGTCATGAATTCAGATCTCCAGGACTCATACAGATACCCAGTGGGCATGGTAGCTCACCTGGAATCCCAAGTCTGGGGAGGCACAGAGGGAGGATCCCTAAAACAAGGTGGCTTGTTAGACTGCCTGGAAGCAGAGGGCTCTGAGCTCCATGGAGAGATTCTACCTCAATATACAATGTGGAAAGCAACTGAGGAAGACACTTGATATCAACTTGTGGCATCTGTATGTATGTTCTCATGTGTCTTTGTGGCTCCCCACATGTACCACACAGGTATGAGCATGGATACATACATTCATTCTGCACTCATACCCAAAACTTATTATTCTTTGCTACTGTAACTGCAAAACAAGTTTAATAGGCATATTGTTGTGTGGTTGCTCATAATTAAGACATTTGATAAGTTTCACCTAATGAAACATCTGCCTTATTATCCTGTTCAATGAGCATTTACATAGAAGTTAATAAAAGTTCTTATTAAAGTTCTTCCTTCATCAAAAATATGGAAACAGGGGAAGAATTTATTAATGAACACAGTGAGATGGGATTTGATTGCACAGACTGCCTCACAAAGTCAGCAGACTTCAGTTAATTCCACTTGTATATAACCTTTCTTCATACTCAGGACAGCTTATAAAACCCCCCACCACCATGGAAATAGATTATGGTGATAATTATATACTATAGCATTGACATTAGTTTGCACCCTACAAAATTGGATACTTTGTGGCTTGAGCTTCTTACATTGTAAAAAGCAGACAATTAAAATTAGAATAGAGAAAGAATAGTACTATAATGTTAAATTGTTACTTTATCACTAAGAGATTTTTATATACTTTCTTTCTTGCATATGTGTGTGGTCTGCATGTATGCATGCATGTTCACATGCATATGGGTACATGTGTACATGCAAGCATGCATAGACCTAAAGTTGATGCTTAGTGTCCTCTTTGCTTACTGTCCACTTTATTTATTGGAGCATGATCTGTCTCATGGAACCCAAAATCCTCCAGTCCTGGTTCGTCTAACTAGCCAGTTTCTTCTGGAATCCTGTATCATTGCCTTCCAGGTACTAGGACTACAGTGGATTACCACACCTGCCCAGCTTCTACACAGGTGATGCAGACCTGAAATCCGCCCTCTAGTCTGCACAGCAAGTGCTTTATCCAGAGCCATCTCCCCGGTCCATTAATAAATTTGACATAATGTTATTTGTATGTATTTATCAATTTAGGGTTGACCCATAGTATTGAACAATCAGTTTGATGGTTCTTCCCATGGAGAAGACTCTTTCTTCTTCTCTCAGCATTACTTAATTATCTGTAGTTCTTTCTCTATGGCTCTGTGAGATACCCTTCTTCCAGGTTAGCATGTGTATTGGTGTCTTCCTTTGACCACAAATTTGAGTGTGCATTGGAAGGGTTGGAGAAAGGGATGAGGAGGGGTAAACGATGCTGCTATATTTAACTTAAAACAACTAAATAATGAAATTTGGAATATTTTGAATGTCCATCCAACAGAGTTGTTTACAACAGTGTTTGGGATCCGGTATTGTATATCCCTGACTTTTGGCTGCTAGGTCTCACACTACTGACACCTCATGATGGCTGTGCCCAGTGTTTCTGCAGTGTGTTCTCCGTGGGAATGGACTGTTTATTCTGGTGCTTGCATTCATCATCAATGGCGTCCTGTGAGTTCACCAGTGCCCTGCCTTAATTCTTTCGATTGTTTGCTTGCTCCTCATTCTGGTGAGCAGTCTTGCCCTTTACTTAAATATCTAGGTTAACAAAGTTGACCATCCAACACAAACACAAAGACACAACCTGCTCTGGATGCCTAGTGGTCTGATGCTTCTGCCCATTTCCTTTGTCAAGGCTCTTACGTCCATGAAATTTCTCCTGCTCTTCTGTTTGCATGAACTGAACACAGTGACATCAAATGATAAAAGCACAGAAGAAGGAGTAGCCTTGGGAAAGCTCTGGTTTCTACATTGAAAACTTGGTCCCACAGACATGAAGATTCATTCCTTCGGTCTCTGGCAATCATCCGGAATATTTCATTCATTGACTAGGACTGTGAGGTTTTGTTTGTACCCAGTGGGCACAAACTGATTAATTCACAATGCCTGGTTTAGTCATGAGACCCCAGACTGAAGTCAGTTGAACCAGAAAGGACCCACTCAAATCTAAGTTGGGTCTCTCTTTTTATTAGTTGAAGGGTCTAAAAGTCTTAGTGTTTGAATAGCCAGCCATCTTCAAACAGAGAGCTGTTGAATGCCACTCCCGTAGGAGAATTTGGGTTTTCTGAGTCCTAGAAACCCTGTCTTCAGAGCCAACGTCTTTTTTATTCCTTTCTTTGGAAAAATCACACTCATGTTTCCTTCAAATCTGGCCTTGGTTAGTTCTTCTCTGTTGCAGTAACTCTGGGTATCTCCTTTCTTCTCACACAGAGGGAGGAAAACCTTTGGTAAACTGGTTTGTTTGTTTCTCATCGATCACTGCTCCAGTCTGTCTGATTGCAGCCCTGGACACATCTTCCTAACACAGTGGTATTACCATCTTCATCTCTGGCTCTAAGAACAATCAATAAAATAAATATCTGAAAGATAAATATAACTCTTCAAACTGCACTTTAATCCCTTCCAGGACCTCAGCCTGCCACTTGGGGAAATGCATCTCCTACTTTGATCTTATGTACAGTGTAGCCACCCACTACTTCCCACTTAATGAGTACTCAATATAATATCATTATTTCTACCGAGCAACAGCCATCCTATTTTCTGTTCCCTGCCATGGGTGAGTGCATCCCTGGAGCTCCCGTGCCTTATAAGACACCACACACAAATTCATTTCATGTTTACCCATTGGCAAACTCATCCAAGGTACAAGAACATCTGAAGTAATTATGAGAGGAAGCATTATATGAAGGTCTTGAAATATGAAGAGCCACAAAGAAAAGTTGGCTAGGAGTATTCAGATATATTGGAAGAAACCCAATTAATGCTTTGTAAATGGTGATGTTGGTATCAAAAGGTGGCAGTTTCTGAGTTTGAGCATAATTTTATTAACTTGAAGTATATGTGTGTAGTGATTTTCTCTTAAAATAGACCATTTGGAATCCCTTGTCAATTCTTTTCATTACTTTCCTGAAATGGATCAATTTCATCCCTGGCTTGTTTGACAGTCAACAGGGAAATTGGATTGCTTTTGAACGTGTAAGTGGGTTCCCACTCCTTCCCTACTTGAGAGAAAATGCTTATTTGTAGCACAAATAAACACCACACATGTCCGTTTCCACAAGAAGAAAATTCTTTGAGGAAGTCACTCAGCTACAAAATATACTAAGGAAAAGATACTAGATAAAAGTTTGTAAAATGAATTAGGGTAAAAAAATAAATATGGCCCATCGGACCTATTTATTGCTATGTCAAGAATGACTATGGCATGTATGCTCTCAATACTTCAGGAACCTCCTCATCCTCAGCATGGGTGGAGTGGGAGTGGAGATACTCAGACACAATAGATTCTCTCTCTCTCTCTCTCTCTCTCTCTCTCTCTCTCTCTCTCTCTCTCTNTCTCTCTCTCTCTCTCTCTCTCTCTCTCTCTCTCTCTCTCTCTCTCTCTCCCTTCCTCCTTCCTTCTGCCTCTGTATGTGTGTGTGTGTGTGTGTGTTTGTCTGTGTGTGTATGTGTGTTTGTTGTATGCTTGTGTGTGTTTGCTTGCATGTGCATGTAAATGCCAGAGGTCAACCTTGGTTGTTTCTCATGACTCTTTCTGCCTTTTATTTTCTTTCTAATTATGAGACAATCTCTTGTTGGCTCAGTTCACCTATTTATCTAACCTTGCTGCCAAGTGAACCCCAGGATTCTAAGCAAGTACCAGGATGCCTTGACTGCTTTGTAGAGGCTCTCAAGATAGAAATCTAGTCTTCATCTTTGAACTCCAAGTCATTTAACCACTGATCTATTTTTCTGTCCTTAAAGGTTTTTCCTTTAGTGTTACTTGTTTAGAATTATTTTATTTATTCTATGAGAAAAAATGAGAAAATAATATTGGTTAACAATAATTAAATTCAAGGTACAAGTCACACCACAGAATCCCAACTTTCTGTGTCTCCAAGGACTAAGCACCAGGCACCAGGGTCAAGCATGACCTCGAGAGAGCATATCACAGCACTCCTCACAGGCTGCTGTCACCAAGCTCATATCACACCTTCTGTGTGATTCGCTTTCTCTGGAAGAGACCATTCTACTGGGTGATGCTCCAGAAGACACTCTTTCTGTTTCATGGCCTTCTTGTTCTTTGACCTCAGCAGAGACAACTATATTTTCTCTCTCCCAGAGCCCATTGTTTTTGAATAGTAACTCAGTGTTCCTTGGACTTGCTTGGTATTAGTCCTAGAGTTTCCCTGTTGGTAGGAACATTCAGTTTTCTAAAATGTCAACTATTTTGGAAATGAGATGTCTGTTCAAGAAATACAATTTCAGAAATCTATCTACCAACTGATATTTTCCAAGTGGAAAGAGTTCCCAGTTACCACCAATAAAATAAAATATTGCTACTGATAAGAATATTTATAATCAAAATGCACAATGAAGTCTCACAACTTTTTTTAAGTTACATTTTTTATTACTATTTTCTTTATTTACATTTCAAACGCTATCCCGAAAGTTCCCTATACCCCACCCCCGCCCCTGCTCCCCTACCCACCCACTCCCACTACTTGGCCCAGGCCTTCCCCTGTGCTGGGTCATATAAAGTTTNCAAGACCAAGGGGCCTCTCTTCCCAATGATGGCCGATTAGGCCATCTTCTGCTACATATGCAGCTAGAGACTCGAGCTCAGGGGGTACTGGTTAGTTCATATTGTTGTTCCACCTACAGGGTTGCAGCCCCCTTCAGCTCCTTGGGTACTTTCTCTAGCTCCTCCATTGGGGGCCCTGTGTTCCATCCAATAGCTGACTGTGGGCATCCACTTCTGACTCACAACTTAGTAGTTAAAAAAAAGCTCAATTAAAAATAAGGAAATCTTTCATAGTGCCAAACGTACTACGTAAGTCATTGGGGTAGGAGAGAGATCAATCTTCTCACCCAACACTGTACTCTGCATGCTACAATACTGACTTGCAGGGAAATAATTCTGAATCTGTAAACAGGAGTTTATATGAGGGAGCTAGGGAAGGCTGGAGCTGTATCTTGCCATGCCAGCTTTGTCTCCTGAGAGTCAAAATGACATTTGTATGGTCACAGAGCTCTACCACAGACTTTATTTTATGTTGGCTGTTTCCCTGTGCTTTGTCCTGCTTCCCAGCTCTCTGATGCTTTCTCTGTGTGTCACTAGTACAAAGATCTCAAACACTGTTTTAAAGTCTTTCATCTGAGAGCCAAGGACTTCAGCTAATTTTTCTTATGATTACAGTAAGAGTGTATGCCAGTCGTAAAACACAGCATTATTTCTGCACCAACTTTCGCTCTCTTCTCAAGTTCCTAGTTTGTTTGGAGACAGCTCATCTAGTTCAGGCTAGCCTCAAACTCTTGATTCTCCTGTCCTAATTTCGAATTACGGACATGTACCACTGTATCCTGTCTATGTGAAACTAAGGCTCAAACTCAGAGCCTTCTGCATGCTAAGTAAGTACTCTGCCAACTGAGCTACATCCCAGCCTTTTCAACATAGTACATCTAAGGATACAGTGGCTCCTGAGACCCATACAGAACTCTGGCATATAAAAATCACATCATGAGATGTGTGCGATGCATAGAAAATATGGCATCTGAATATTTTCTGTGGGGATTTCTTTGAGGACATAACCATTCGTCTATAAAAATAAATGTAATCAGGACTAAAAATGATGGACTTTTGTATGTGGATGTGTGTGCATGTGTGATGGTGCATGCATTCACATCCATGTAGAGTCCAGAATCAGCTTAGTCATTCACTTTGAAAGACCTAGGCTGTCAGGCAGAAAACCTGAACAATCTCTCCATCTCTTTCTCTTAGGAGCATGGCCCAGTGTTCTTGGAACTAGCTAACTTCACTCCCTGTAAGGGTCTCCTAAAACCTAGGGCTCTGTTAATACCAAGGCCCACATAGTACAAAGAGCTAACAGATCATCTTTTGACCTCTGTGTGTGCTCCCTTGAATGTGTATGATCACCTATATATGCAACATACAAAATAAATAAATAGAATAAAACATTTCTTAAATAATGCAAATGTATGTTAAATGAATAACAAAACGTAATGCGTGAATTCATTAGGGTAAGTGTTCAGTGAATATCTACATGAGTCCAGGTTGAGAAAGAACACAAGGGTAATCACCCCACAGGGTATTTTTATAACACAGCCTGTGCACACCAGGACAGAAATGCAGACATGTAAGTCCTCAGTCTTGCCCTTGAGGGCTTCACAGTCTAAGAAAAAAGTAACCGATCTATAATACACATCCATAGTGGATTTACTTCAAGAGAAAAATTATTTTCTGTTCCAAGCATTGCGGGCACTAGCCATGCAGCCTTGTCTTAATTGAAATCCTCAGCAGAGTACTCATCGCAGACATGAAGACAAGGGGAAGTGCTTCACTTTGGAGAGCATATGCCTGGATTGTGAAGTTCGCTTCCTCTAAGCCTAGCTCAGCTCCAGCTAGTGGATTGATTCTCACATCAAAAAGAATCCAAAGCTATACATACTTAACCTTTGCAACCAGCTACTGCAAGACGAGAAATAAGCAAACCTTAGGAGGGGAAATGAGTTGCCTGAGACTACTCAGCTCTTTTAATCTTCTGAAAGATGGGGAATAAATCAATAAATAACAATAACACCAGGATGGGCAATTATAGTTTCAGACCACTTCAGAACACTAGGAAGAAGTGGATGGTTCTAGTAGCTTCCTCACTTTAAGAGTAGCATCAGCCTAAATCTTTACTTCTGAAATTAGGGCAGGAGTGTGGCAGGCATTCGTGTGTTCATCCCCAGTTGGAAACACACAACAAAAATAAAAACATATTGAAAAAGTATTCCATGTCAACAGTTTTCCCCCCTCTTAATCTTTTATCAAATTCTAAAGTGCATTTTTGAAACTATTGCCTACACAAAGTAGTTCTATATTTATGAATGCCAAGATTATTTAAACCTTTGCCTGCAAGTTGTTCATTTTGAGTGAAGATGACTTATTCTAAGAAGTAACATTACTTTTTTTTCTTTTAACTTATCATATTATAATTTTGTCCTAAGCACAAAATATTCTGCTAATGAGTTTTACTGAAGGAAACCTAAGCTTTGTTTTGACCTCTTTCTGGCTATGCATTTTTCCTTATAAAAAAAAAAAGTTCTTTCCCCCCAGATTTGGAATTGTTGAGTCCACGGATGGCTGCAGACTCCTGTTTCTCCTGCCTCCTTTCAAAACCTGAAGCTCCAGGTAGGCACAGGCGCACCTGCCCTGCATGCTGTGAAGGACTGAACCCAGGGCCTCTGGTTTAAGAGATAAGCACTTTACCAACCCAGCCCTGGCAAAAAGTTCCTTCAAAGAGGGAACTAAATGAATGTTAGCAGCAACTTCACTCTCATACACAAGTAAACCAGAGAATCCTGGCTAACTTCCTTCACTGCCACGTATCTGAGGTTCGTGCTAGAGCCAACTGTGTTGGTAGAGCCAACTCCTCCCTCATGTTTTATATAACTCCTGGACTTCAGACACCATGTTCTGTCCCACAGGGGGAAATCAGGAAGCACTTAGTGACCCATCTTTCAGTGCAGCAACAAACCTTGCAACCTACCACAAAAGCCTTTCACATTCAGTTCCTTGTACTTGCCTGGTCCCTACACCCTCTAAATGTAACTGCTTTCTTGATATTCACTGTGTTATCATCTGCAGCCACAAAAAAATAAATAAAGGAGGACATAGGTACAAAAGGGAAATAACTGATGAAAGGCATCATTATTTGGTAGAGTACTGCACAGCAGTTTTCAAAGATGAAGACTGAATTGTTCTGCCCATCCTTCATTCACAAACACACACAAATACTGTCCTGGCTTCTTGGAGTATGAGAATGAGCAACACTGACATCTATACCCTTCAAGATCCGATAGTCTAATGGGCAAGAATTACAGCAAACAAAAAAGCCAGATTAACTAATAGAGTCAATTATAGCTGCTAAGAACAAAATCAGACAACAGAGGGAGGCTCAAGGTGCTGAACAAGGAAGGTTTTTCAGAGCTTGTGAGCCTTTGATGACAATGAAGTGAGGCTGGAGAAAAAATATCAATAACAATGAAGAGTAGAAGAAGAAATGCCTGGATGGAAGCAAGGAAGGTGCAGGAAAGAGAGAGGGACAGTGACAGAGACAGAGACAGAGACAGAGACAGAGACAGAGACAGAGAGAGTCAGAGAGAGAGGAGAGATCAGGGAGCTGTTTAATGGAAGGAGCTCTGGAAACTTTGGGGAAGATTCCAGCAAGAAAATCCTCACCATCCTATCCTGATGCTTTAAAGATCATGCTGACAGAGCAGGAGGGCCAACACCTCACAGATCCCTTTCAGAGAGCTTGGAAGAGTTCTGTAAAGAATAAGATGAATTTAAAGAAAAAAAAAAAAAAACCTAACTGAAAACAAAAACAACTCCCTCCAAATGCAAAGCATCTCTAAGGAGTGAGCCTAGTGATACAAAAATAGCAAAATTAGTACTTTCAAACCACACAGTGTAGGACATGACAGTGTACGACAAGATCGGGTGTGCAAACGCCTATTTAAAAAGCGCCCTGGGAGGGAGTGGAGGCACCATGCCAAACACAGGAGAGAGGAATAACTGAGAACCGAGTGGGCTTGCCTGTGGGTGGGGCAAGCCTCTTCTGTTTACTTCTATTTCTGGCAACAATAATGCATTCATTTGTTGATTGCCTGTCTTAAGTATGAATAGCAAGAATTATAAAGCTGAATCGAGCCCTAGGGGACTTGTTTAAATTAAAAATCATAAAGGTATGTTTTAACAGCTACCCGGGAAGAGATAAATATTTTAGAGGATGCATAATTCCAGAGGCATGAACCGAATCTGATCGATATGAGTTTAAAATTTTTACTTTCGAATCATTTTTTTCTGCAACATTAATTCAGGAAATGGAATGCATGTTTTCAGGGAAGAATAGGAGGAACCAGAAGATGTGTGAGGAGAGGCAGGTGTTGACCTGAACAGCCATTGTTGTCTAAAGCTCCTGGTGGAAGACTTCAGAGAAGTTACTTTCCAGGGCATTCATGCTGGATGGAGAATCCTGATGTAACAGCTCTTCCTTGTCTGAGGGGTTGCCAGGGACAACCAGTGGCTCTCCCTAAGTCTATCTCTTTGGGCTCACATGCGACTAGAGCTTTCTACCTGATGACATAGTGGGAATAGCAAACAGTGGCTTGGGTGGGAACAGGGACATCATTTTGTTGCAGGAGAATGGTTCCTTTTTTTTTTTTTTTCCCCCACGAACAAACCCAAATCGCTGGACACATGATGGCGCCAAGAATGTTGGTCTCTAGGCATGGTAAGAAATAAAGCTGGTGGAGTAAATATTTAGTAATTATATAATTAATAAGGACAAGAACACAAGAACAAGTTTCTAGGAATGGAAGAAACATGGAGGAGCGAAAAAAAAGTGTGATATTTTAAGCTTTCAGATGAGAAAGACAGTAGTTCCGAATTCTTTTGAAGTAATGGCTGCCCAATTTTAATTTGGTTGTGGGTTCCACTAAAGTTGTCATGAACTCAACCCCAGAATCCCAGCAAAGAACATCTCCAGATTAAGCCTGGGACTCTAGGGCCCTGGTAAGTGTAGGCTTAGGTGATATCTGTGGATGTACAAAGAATAAAAGCTTCCTGAAGTTCAAGGAGAGACTGCACAGATATTCAGTGTTTCCTGCCCATAAATACCAGTGGTGAAGAGCTCCCATAGGATGGTTGAAGTAAAGTGGACGGGAACAGAGCAGATATCCAGTGTGTGTGTGTGTGTGTGTGTGTGTGTGTGTGTGTGTGTGTATGTATATGTAGGCCAGAGGACTTCAGGTGTCATATCTCAGTCTGTCTACCATTTTTAGAGGCAGGGATTTTTGTTAGTCACACTCTAAGTAATCAAGACTGACTGGCGAGTGAACCCAGTAACCCACATCACTCCACCACCCCAGTGCTAGGGTTACAACCATGTTTCCTTGCTCCTGAATTCATTTCTTCCCTCTACCACATAGGTCCTGAGGATCAAACTCAGGTACTCAGGCTCGGTGGTAAACATTCATGTAGATGGCTCAGAGTTAGCTGTGGCAAGTAGCACGAGTGCACGCGTGCATGTGCACACAACACACACACACACACACACACACACACAAATACATAATAAAAGAATTTAAAACTATTTTATTTTCTGTATCTCTTACACTGTAATGATAGGTAATCTCGACATTGACTGGCAATGGAACTCCATGTTAGCATTCTGCCTGAACTCCACCCCCACAGTTACCTGGCAACAGCCAGATAGGCCTGGCCCACTATAAGAGGGGCTGCTTGCCCCCTCCTCTCTCTCTTACTCCCCCTTCCCTCTTGCTTCTCTCTTGCCCTCTTGGGCTCTTCCCTTCCCTGCTCTCTCCATGTGGTCACAGTCAGCCTCTACTTCTCTCACCCTCTCTCTGCCTTTCTCTGACTCTACTACCTTCTCAACTCCCCTCCCCATGTCCTGAATAAACTCTATTCTATACTATACCATCCTGTGGCTGGTCCCTTGGGGGAGGGGTGCCTTGGCATGGGCCCACAGAGACACCCCCTTCCTCCATCCCTCACCACAGCCCCATAGAACATCTCCCTCTTTCTCTTTATCTTTTTTAAA
>NC_034599.1:105641011-105647602 GCF_900095145.1 Mus pahari | reverse complement strand
GGGTATTCTAAGTTTCTGGGCTAATATCCACTTATCAGTGAGTGCATATCTAGTGACTTCTTTTGTGATTGGGTTATCTCACTAAGGATGATATCCTCCAGNTACATCCATTTGGCCAAGAATTTCATAAATTCATTGTTTTTAATAGCTGAGTAGTACTCCATTGTGTAAATGTAACACATTTTCTGTATCCATTCCTCTCTTGAGGGACATCTGGGTTCTTACTCTTTATCTTTTTATAAGCACATCACTCCACTTCCTCACCAGAAGAATCAGAAGCTAGAGTCCTTGAAGACAAATCACTCTGTCCATAAATAAAGCACTTTGAATCCAATGATCCTAAAATGGAAACTCGCACTTCCAAAATCTTACTATTGAATCATCCCTCTCGCATTCTATGAGAAGACATCATTTCCCAGGCCTTCTTCACTTGGTTGAAATATTTACAGAGGAAGGTGGTCTTATTTTTCCATCCTATCTGCATCCTTCTACCAAGACACACATAGCTAAAAACTGATCTTTCATTCTCGCTCTGCGTTTTTATGGAAACACCTCTGCCTTTGAGAGCCTTGAGCCTCCTATGCGTTAAGACATGGGGTGGTTTGAGGAGGCTGGAGCAGGCCTTTTCAACCTGAGATTTGAGTCCTGAATGACGAGGGGATCAGAGTCAAGATGTAAAACACAAGCAGGTGAGAGGCAAGTGTAGACACTTCTGGGTCTTGGAGGGATCTAAGCCATGGCTGCTGGAGAGCAGAGAAGATGCCAGAGGCTTATGATTATCTGAGTGTGTGAGTGTTGAGAGGAACAAGGATCAGAAACAATGGAGTAGGAGGTAGGCGGTTGTGGTTGAGGGAGAGGATCAAGGACACATTTACGGTTTTCCCCAAGACTAGACAGTAGGAAAAACTTACATGTGAGGTCTCAGAATTGTAATTGTACAGAAAATGGGAGCTAGAGAGATGGTTTCTCAATTAAGGGCACATAGTACTCTAATAAAGATTGGTTCTTGGTGCCCAGGTCAAGCTGCTCACATCACCTGTAATTCCAGTTTCAGGTAATTGAACATCATCTTCTAGCCCCCACAGGTGTCTGCACTTATGTAACCTACCCCCATGCACATAAATATGCATGTAATTTGATAATAATCAAAATAAGTCTTAAAATAAGCAGAAAAATGGACATATCTGAGGGTGCTTTTAAGCAAGACTAACTTATGTGGTTAGTGGAGGCGGCAGAGAAGAAAGGATCAGAGCGCTGGTAACTTTCTGCTTTAGGGCCTGGAATGCTGGTACCATTCCATTAGCCAGAGAGCTTGAAAATGAATAAACATGAGAGGGAAATAGGAAAAACTATAGAGGCCATTTGGGTCACAATCAGATGAATTCAGGTGTAACTTTTCATTGAAGTATCATAGAAATCTGATAAATCACAGCATCACATGGAGAATAAAGTATTAGAATCATTATGTCATGGTATCCCACATGTGAGTGACAGATGTGAGAAATTGCTGGAGCAAAAAAGAAGAGGCCCTGATGTCAAACTCAAGGAGCAAAATTTATCAGAATGGGAAAGAAGGAGTTTATTGAAGTCAGCTGGGAAGAGGGTAAAGGGCAAACTGGGGGAGCAGAGTGGATCTGGAATGTGGAAGTTGTTATTGGTCTTTTGCCATGAAGGGGATCAAGCATGTTCTAGGCAAGCACTCAAACTCTTTTTTTGTTTTTTTGTTTTTTTGTTTTTTTTCGAGACAGGGTTTCTCTGTGTAGCCCTGGCTGTCCTGGAACTCACTCTGTAGACCAGGCTGGCCTCGAACTCAGAAATTCGCCTGCCTCTGCCTCCTGAGTGCTGGGATTAAAGGCGTGCGCCACCACGCCCGGCTGCACTCAAACTCTTAACCATGTGCTCCGCCCCAGTTATTGTCTTGTGTTGTTTTGGACACATGTTCTCACTATACAGATCAATTATCCTCAAGGTAATTGTGTCACTGAGGGTGGCCTTGAACTCTCAATGCTTGTGCCTGTGCCTCCCCAGTGCTGGGACTATAGGTGTTCACCACCCTGTCTGACTAATGTTAATCTATGCAGAAAATGTTGGTGATGTCTCAGGAGCAAAGGGCCACCTGATGCTCTTCAGAAAATAAATGGAGATAGTTTGTTCAAAGAAAACATGTTGCTAGCATGACCGTGAGATACCACAAATAGGCTGCTAAAGAATGAGAGATTGTCCAGAGTCCTCTTATAGTCCATGCTGACTGCCAGGAAATCTCTGAAAGGAGGTGTGAAAACTATAAATATGTATAGTGAGTCCTATGCAGTGTCTTAATCATTACTGGAGAAATAGATCATGGCATGCCATATGATGTCATTTCCACAAAGCTGTTCCCTCTCTTTGAGCTCAGCAGGACCAATAGAGTCAACTGTTCTAACATCCTGGGGAAAGAAATTGAATTTTGCCATCTAGCATCAGACACCCCTATTTTCATTTTTAAATGTGCAAATTTTCTCATATGCAAGGGCTAGCTGAAAGCAACTAGCCTACCTGTATGAGCTATGACTTGGGACTTAAAAGGAAGCTATTGCTGGTGCCCTTAGAGTCAAGCTACAACTGGGCATATCAAGGTATGATGCAGACATTATGCATATCAGTGGATCCACTGTGCAGCTCTCCCTCCTTCCTCCCCATCCCTTCTCCTCACCCCTTCTCCAGCCTCCCCATGCCCTCTTCCCTTGCTCTTACTTCTTCCTCTCATTCTCACAAGCTTTCTGTGAACATAACTTACTCACAGCTTTGAACATCAAGTTCAAAGGTTGTCTTTTTTTTTGATGTCTTCTAATTGCATTCATTTTTAAAAAATGTTCTCATATGTGCACACGTACATGTATTCATGTGTAAATGTAGGTAATACTGAGATTATAGACACTTATGCTGTGTGATGCCTGACTTGTTTAATGTGCCTGGGTTATAGAGGCTCAAGTTCAAGTCTTCACACTTGTGTGACAGGCACTTTAACTCAGTGAGTCATGGCTCCAGCAAGTATTGAATCTTCTTAGAGCCCACTGCCATTTGAATGACAGACTGACTATTCAGTCTTAGAGATCGTGGAGTCTGTACTTTATCCCCACAGATAAGGAAGAAACTCAGTTTTTCATGTGGGCAGAAACAAAAGCCAAGAATTTCAGTCCTGGTCAATCATTGCCTTAAAACTCTGTCCCTTGGGCAGCCTTGATTGGCTCACAATCATGACAAGAGATGTTGCTTCACACAATACTTCTGTTATCTTACTGTCTAGAACATAGGTTTCAGAACTGCCCAGCTTCTGTTCCTTCCTTTAAAATTCACATTCATATCTATTCACTTCAACATCTTCTACCAGAGACTTCCCTGTCCTTCCTTAATAGTCAAAACATTCCTTGTACCAGACATTAAAGACAATGACAATAACTTCTTGTGGGAGAATGTAAGAGAAGAACATTACTATGCTCAACCCTAATATTTTGCTATTACCAATAAAGCATTCTTGGTTGCAACATAGCGGCTTATGCTTGCCTTTCACTATAAAATCCTTGAGGCTATGAAAAATGTGATATACCATAAGCTCCTGGTCTCCTGTTCCTGGATCTATTCACTTCTCCATAAATGGATATTAAATAAAACATCACACAAATTTGCTCTGTAGAAGGAACCTGCTGTCTTTACTCTGATCCTGAGAATAGCTTTTGTGAGAAGGCATAAAAGCATCCCAGACCGTGATTGTCAAGTGCATTTCAATAATTAAATTCTGAGGAACAATTTAAAGCACACATGGTTTTCCCTCAAATCTTCCCTAGAGACAACAGTGCTCATTGAGCTTCATTACCAGTTCATTTTCCTGTCTTCATGTTGGGTGTATTGGTGGGGATGAAAAGAGGGAGCTGGAACAGGAGGTGAGGCAGGTGAGCGAAAGGAGCAAGGTCTTTGAATAGTTTGCTAAATAGTCATCTAGGTGTTCATTCGGTCTCAGCCAAGCTTTTTGCTTTAAATGAAATGAAGCACGTTTTGCCTGAATTTAAGTTGGCACTTAATGACAAAAGTTCTACAATCAGTGAAATAAATAGACTTCAACATGTCTATTATGAATTTCATGCCTCATTTTCTCTCTCTGGATAATGGGGTTAATAACTGTAGTCCTGGTATAGCAGGAGCTCTGTAATCGTCGCAGCACATGGAACACAGTAGAAGAGTAATCCAAATGGGTTCTGGCCAGCACGAGCTAGTATGCTCAGACTAAGCCTGGGCTATTTTCTCTTCCTGCCTACTCAGTCCTTAGAAATCTTCCTACTATATTAGGACTGCTTGAAACAAATGTCCAAACTTTACCCAAAACCTATCACAGAAAAATCTTTCTATCTTGAACTTCTCAAGCCTATTCTTTTCCTCTTCCAAGAAATCTCTCTGCAGCTCATCACTTGTAATGCTATTTATCATTAGGGGTATAGCAGTATTTACTGACGTTGGAGGAAATACTGTGCATCCTAGGTGCTTCTTAATCCTGCAGAGGGTGAGAATTCTTAGGCAAAATACTTATACGTTGTGGTGTGGACAGTAGAGAAGGAACATGATCTCTGGAGAGATTGCCCTATCACTAGGAAATATTTCTTTGAATATTTAGTAAGTAGGGAATGCTGACAACGCACTGCATTTGAATAAGCAGCACTCTGGCTTTAAGCAAATGCATAGAATTCAGTGTCTCATGCTCCATTCTTCAAAGGACATTTCACAAGTTATCTGATCTGATGCTCACTGACAGGGCCCATCAGATGCTTGGCAGAACGAAACGTTCAGAAGAATTTCACAAGGTGAGTAAACTTGGATCTCAGAGTTTCAAAGAGGCTGCTATTTTCAGCTTGCTCCTTGTTCTATTGGGAACTGATATTGTAGGGTTTAAGTGTTTACATAATGTGCCTGAAGGCTGTAGGCAGAAAGATTGGCATGATCGCCACATCTACACCCACCATGAGATAGGACGCCTGTGGGATAACTGAGCTAGACCTAAATTTAAATTTTTTTCTTTTTCTTTTTCAAACCATGATCTCACGTATCTAAGGCTGAGCTCATACTCAGTGGAGAGTCTAAGCAAGTCTTGAACTCCTGCACCTCCTTGCTAGTTATTAGGATTATAAAGGTGTGATTTCCACAGCTAGCTTCTAAATTTGAGCATCCTGACTCAGGTATATTTCTTGTGAATGCTGGTTGCTTCCATATAGATTTCTTAATTATATTAAGCTTTTTAAAATCAGATCAATCCAAGTAGTATATAAATAAAACAGAATAACAAAAACAGAAAGAATTGGGTGTATCAATTGATTGATATGGCCAATATTTATTAGTATTTATGGATATGTCAAGTGCTTGGCACAGTCGATATTCACTGGCACTTTCCTCTTTCTGTAATACTCTTAACTTCAGTGATGATATGTGGGATTCAAGTCATAGTGTTACAGTCCCCTCTAGGGTCATTTCCTTAAAGAAAGGAAATTCTGAGGCTTGAAAGATTGCTTGGCAGTTAAGAAAATATACTGCTCTTCCAGAGGACCTGGTTGAGCTCCCAGAACCCATGCCATGCAGCTCCCATGCCATGCAGTACCCATGCCTTGCAGCACCCATGCCATGCAGCTCCCATGCCATGCAGCACCCATGCCATGCAGCACCCATGCCATGCATCTCACAACCATCTGTAACTCTGAGTCAAGGGAACCTGCTGCCAATTCCTCTTATAGCATCCACAGGCCCCTTTACACACAGCATAGACTCATACACATACACACTCACATACATACACAGTTACACACACACACACACATACGTAATTTAAAAAAAAAAAAACTCTTTTAAAGAAAACCGAAAGAAAATCCTAATGCCAACCCCCTGGATCCAAAATAAACAACAAAAAACCTATTCTCTACTAAACACTGTGAAGACAAAGATACCAAATGAGTGTAGTCAGAGAAACATGGAAGCCAGATGATTCTGTGAGTCAAATGGTTTCCCACCACCCCTTCCTGAGTTACAGACAGTTCCTCTGTAATTCCACTGCCATAATGCAGTGCGTTCTGTATATATGGGTCAGCTTCCCCACAAACGTCAGGATGGTGAGAGCACAACCTTATCTCTGAGTAGCAGAGGAAAAGCCTTGCTCTTAAGGGGGACAGGAAACAGAATGTGACTGGCGCAGCTGAAATGTGTACTTTACCTAATTGCTATATAAGGATGACTTCTTGCTAAACACGTGCTCCAGTGATCACTATGAAGGGCAGGGAGACTTAGGACTCAAGGAAAGTGTTCTGGGTGACATTAGTAAGAATGAGTTTCCAGAAGACAGCCCTCATGGAAACATAGATCTGAACAACCTTTGAAACATGAAAATACCTTCCCTGGGAGCTAAGGAACCCAAGTGAATAGTCACAGAATCTTGATGGAACACATAAAGACAGATGCACTGGGCAGAGAAGAAAAGACGGGCCACAATGCTCTCTTCTCTTCTCTTCTCTTCTCTTCTCTTCTCTTCTCTTCTCTTCTCTTCTCTTCTCTTCTCTTCTCTTCTCTTCTCTTCTCTCT
>NC_034599.1:105639239-105640722 GCF_900095145.1 Mus pahari | reverse complement strand
TGTGTGTGTGTGTGTGTGTGTGTGTGTGTGAGTGTAGTCATTTGCAATGAAGTGGCTTTTCAAAAGAAATAGATTAAAGTGGGCAAAATCTTTTATAGCTTCTAGAGCCAGGCCTTGCCAAATAAAACCTGGAAACCAGGCCAATTTCCTAGATTCTCAAGACACCCAGCATCATGGGAGTCCTGCAAACTAAGACTCTAGATCAGTATTTGTGAGCTTATATCCAGGATCACAACAAAGCCTGGCCTGTGCCCATGGTCTTGACAAAATTGCAACTGAGGTCATAAAGTCCAGGCTCAGTCCTGAGGACTAAGGCTTCAATTCCCCCTCCCCAATAGACCTACAGACAAGGGCTGCTTAATTCCTGTCATAGCTTTGTGGACCAATCTTAAATCCCAACTCAGCACCAGTCAGTCATTAGGGACCCAGGCTTCAGATCAGCACCTGAAGATGTAGGGTCCAGGCTCACCACCCAGAGCCCTAGTGAGAGGCTAGCCCAATAGCACCTATGCTCCAGCCCAAACTCTGTAAACTAAGGCACCCAAACAGCTCACTCAGACCTAGGCTCTAGAGTTGCCCAATAAATGAAAACACCAGGTTTCTTATGTCTGCAAATTCTCAAAAAGTCTTTGACAAAACTCACTTTTCTTTTCAACTAAATCTCTCAGTAAACTGGGTATAAAATAAATGTGACTCAGCAGAATACTTATGATAAGCTTGCTCTACATCCCATATACTTTAGGGGCAGTAGGAAGACGAGGAATAGATATGCTCAAAGACATCTCTACCCAATAAATTCTAGATGGGCTAGTCATGACAATGATGCAAGCAACAGAAAGAAAATTTTCTCACTCTGACCTACTTTGATTTCTATGGCTTTGATAAACACCATGATCAAAAGCGATTTGGGGAGGAAAGGGTTTAGTTCCACTTACAGCTTATCATTCATTATAAAGAGAAGTCAATGCAGAGACTCAAACAGGAACCTGGAGGCAAGAACTAATGCAGGGACCAACAGATGCTTACTGGTTTGACCCCCATGCTTGTTTAGTCTGTTTTCTTAAATATCTCAGGACCACCTGCCCAGGGATAGCACCATGCACCATGAGCTAGACCCTTCCATACCAGTCACTGGTCAAGGAATCCCTCATAAACATGCCTACAGAACAATCTGATGGAGACATTTCTCAGTTGAAGTTTCCTCCTCACAGATGTCCTTATCTTGTGTCAAGTTGGCACAAAAGCAAACAAACACACACAAAACAACAACAAAAGAGAAATTAATTAGAGCAAATACATAAAAGTTCCTATTTGCAGAGCACACTATATTAAAATACTCAAGACTCTACTAGAAGATTGTTAGAAATGAGTTCTAATGACTTGGAAGACATAAAATCAGAGGTTATCTCTATGCAATGACAATCAGTTGTTCTTATTTCACTAAAAACCAGAAGGAGGAGGAGGAGGAGGAGGAGGAGGAGGA
>NC_034599.1:105634957-105639154 GCF_900095145.1 Mus pahari | reverse complement strand
GAGGAGGAGGAGGAGGAAGAGGAAGAGAAGAAGAAGAAGAAGAAGAAGAAGAAGAAGAAGAAGAAGAAGAAGAAGAAGAAGAAGAAGAAGAAGAGAAGAAGAAGAAGAAAAGTTAAGAAAGAATTCCTGTCTCCAGTAAGAGCAACAATTCTTATAAATAAATGTAATTGGTAAGTGAAGTATCTTTTAATTAAAAACTAAAACTTTAATGAAAGAAGACACATACAAGTGGCCAGACACTCATATCCTAAGAGCAGAATTAATATTTTAAATGTCCACATGACCCAGAGTTAGCTGCCATTCAATTCAACTCCTGTCAAAATCTAAATTTCTCTTTTGCTTTCATGAAAACAGAGAAACAATATTTATACCAACCCACAAAGGATCTCAAAACACAGAAGTAATTTTGAGCAAACAGAAATACTGAAGCTATCATAATGATTTCAAAATATAATGCAAAACCATATCAAAAGAACACATAGTGGACTGTGAAACAGAGCAGTGAGTCCAGAGATTAATGTGGGCACTTACAGACAAGTAATTTGGGACAAATATGCCAAGAATATCTAAAGAGAAAAGAGTGGTCTCTTCAGTACATGGTCTTAGGAAGCTAGTCCACTACTTGATGTTTCCTTACCCACACCATATTCAAAATGCATTGAAGTCATAAGTGAAAGACAAGAAACTAAGTCTACTTAAACAGAAAATATATTGAAGAGGCTTCACAACATTCTTCTTGGACATTTCAAAAGCAGGAGCACAAAAGGAGACAGATAAATGGGAATGCACCAAACTGATGGACTTCTACATAGCAAAGGATGTTATCAATCCAATGAGAACACAGCTCAGTTTCTGCTCAGTGGAGCTCAGTGGAAATAAGCCAGGCAAATACAGCTTGGTCTCACTCTGCAGATTCTGGAAAAGTCAAAATCTAAGAAGCTGAGGGGAGACTGATGGTTACTGGAGCTAAAGTTAAAACTGGGAGCAGTGATGGCTGAGATGTACCAAGTCCCAGCTAATCCACATGAATACACTCCAGAGACCTAATGTGAATACAAATGATACTGTTCTGCAGACTTGACATTTACAAGTAGCAGATCGTGAGTGCAAACCCCACTATCAGAATAAGGTAGCTGTGTGACAATGGGAGGTGGTGGTTGTGGTAACTAGCGAGGCTACTTTTATAAATCCGGTTCTGAACTGTCCTGCAGGAGCTCA
This sequence comes from Mus pahari, assembly GCF_900095145.1. NCBI lineage: Eukaryota > Metazoa > Chordata > Mammalia > Rodentia > Muridae > Mus > Mus pahari. The sequence continues at coordinate 105,637,936 of NC_034599.1, read as the reverse complement.
AGTTGTAAACATTCTCAGTAATTATCTGGCAGTGCTGATGTACATTCCTAACTTACAGGCCTTTCAAAAGGGAATCCAGTTGCTGGAAGAAGGTCACCAAGGGTGGGTGTATGAAAGTAATACCCATTGTCTGCCACCATGTGTGTGTGCCTCTGCTCCACCTTTCTGCTGTAAGGAACAGGATCCCTCACACCATCCACTCCCACCACCTGCCCCCACCCCCAGTCAAGTGCTGTGCATGACTGAAATATCTCTGAAACCATGAATCAAAATAACCTTTCCTTACCTTGTTTCTGTCCAGTACTTTGCCTATACCAATGCAAAATTAGCAAACACAAGTGCAATAATCATTCACATGTATCAATTGTATACTTTACATGTGTCTATACATTTTTATTTATTAGTTATATCTCAGTAAAGCTGGAAAATAATAATAGCATTATTCTTAGTCTCAGACTGCACTGAATGCAGTATAAAATTACTAGCAGGTAGTTATATATACTAATAGCAGCCTAATTCTCTAAATTTCAAGATCACATTACTATCTTATAAATTTTCAGTAAATATGATTTCCATTAAGTAAAAGTAACTTGAAAGTTTACCCCAACTAACAGATATAAAAGAGTAAATATCTAAAGAGTGTTGCTGAAATATACATAGGCAACCATATGATGTTTGTTCAAATTCTAAGGGGTTACTGTTGTTGGATAAGTATTGTTAAAGGGGGGCTATACTGGGAAATTGCTAAGATTTAGGAAAAAAAAAGAAATGACTATCTTATTTTAAAAATAATGACTCCAAAGACTGCCGTAGTCCAAAGTCTAAGCATTGAAAATGGCGCTGTCCTTGGAGGAACTCGAGGGAGAGACTTATTATGGTGAGAGTGCTCACGTTTCTGTCAAACGTCCCACTTTATGAAGCTGGGCACACACGTCGATATGTTTCATCCTGTAGTCACTTTCTCAGAGCTACAATCTGGATAGCAGAGACTTCCTTAGGCAATATTGATCATGCTGCCAATCTGAGTCCCTAACGACTGATCTGAAGAACTTTAAGGATTCGCCATGGGTGTTCATTCATAGAGGAAGCTCAGCTCTGTCCTTTAATCACTGTCTTAAGTGTCTCGTGTAAAGATTAGTAATTTATAAAGCACAGCTGAAGAGCCTGTCACTTGGCTCTATTGTCCTTAGGTTTACCGTTTTTTGTAGAAGATGTCAGCTCCATAGTGGTGCCGGCAGTAACATATGGTTTGTATATTTTCCTGTGTACACCTTACTTTCAAAATTATTAAGAATCTTACTTCTGATATGAGTAGGAAAAATCTATTAAAAGTACTTTGCTACATTTCTTATCAAAGCTGTGTTTGCTGTTATGCTATAAACTGTTCCCCAGTGACTAAACGTCCTTGGGCTCGTGTAATCACAGAGACATCTTTATTTTTAACACTCAGATGTACATTCCTAACTGGCACACTTAATATTTTGATGGCATAGGCTCTCTAGAATTTTCTCTCTGAAGCCTTAGGTAGATTCCTTTGTTGACTCACAAGTTATAAATAGATTGCCCTAAATCACCAAAGCTTCTTCACAGCCCGGTTTACTGTATCTCTGATTAAATTTAACCGAGAGTCCCACATAAGACTTTTTGAAGCTTAGTAGATGTTAAATTTTGTTGCTTCAGTAACTCAGTTTGAGGATAAATAGCACATCAGAACCTAACACATGTCAGACGATGTTATCTTTGGAAAGTGCAACTGGGAAGGTAATTCAGGCAGGATCAGAGAGAGCAGGTGCTGGGGCGCTGCTAGCTTCAGTTCCCTTCAGTTGTTCACACAGGGAAACTGCTCAGGGCAAGCCTGTGATACAGCTATCCTCAGTCATTAATTTCCTCTGCATCGTCACACAGAGTCACCATTGGTTATCCAAGGCCAGGACTCCCCAGTCAAGTCAGGCCACTTCCCGTTTCTCATATCTCCTGAGGTAAGTCTTCCTTCTGTGTATCCTGACCTAAACCCATATTCTGCAAACTATAGGAAACCCTGTCCTCCGTCTTCTACTCTGCCAGAGAGCTGGGCATATCGATCACCTGACACCATGTATTAAAGTGAAGTTTTAGTGGGCATGGTGACATGCACGTGAAATCTCAGCACTCAGGAGGTTGAGACAGGGAGATCACTACAAATTTTGAGACCATCATTACCTAGCGAGCGACAAAACCAGCTTGGGCTACAGAGCAACGTCCTATCTCAGAAATCAAATTTAAAAAAAAAAGAAGTGCCAGTTTCTATGTTCTCATTCTCTTCTTTCCCTCTGAATGAAGAAAACCTCTTCTTTGTCCACTCTCTCAATTTTGTTTATGACTGACAATTCTATCATTTTTGTGCAGACAATTAACACTAATGTTGGATAGCTTCTGGCCATAGATGCTATGGTGTCTTTGTGTGTGTGTGTGTGTGTGTGTGTGTGTGTGTGTGTGTGTGTTTGTGTGTGTGGTACCCCCACCCATGTACACATGTAAACCTAAAGCCTGAAGTCCTATCTCTTTCTCTGATGCTCTCCTCTTTGTTGCTTTGAGACATGGCTTCTTGTTGAACTCATCGTTCACCATTTGGCTAGACTGGCTGGCCATTCAGCAAGCTCTCACAACCCACCCATTTCTGCCCACCAATGCTGAAGATACAGGTATACCCAGCCATCCCTTGACATTGTATATTCTGGAGACTCTAAACTCAAGTCCTCTCTCTTGCAGACTGTTACCTACTGAGCTGTCTAGTTTTATGTCAACTAGACACAAAATAGAGTCATCATCAGGAAGGCGAGAGCCTCAATTGTGAAAATATCTCCATAAGATTTGACTGTAGATATTAAAAACAATTTCATATAAATTTATGAAATTCTTGGGCAAATGGATGTATCTGGAGGATATCATCCTTAGTGAGGTAACCCAATCACAAAAGAAGTCACTAGATATGCACTCACT
>NC_034599.1:105611351-105634272 GCF_900095145.1 Mus pahari | reverse complement strand
GGATAGCATTTGAAATGTAAATAAAGAAAATATCAAAAAAATTGGCTTTAGAGCATTATTTAATTAGTGATTAATGGGTGGACCCAGCCCATTAAGGGCAGTGACACCTCTGAGCAGATGATCTTGAGTTCTATAAGAAAGCAGATTGAGTAAGCCATGGGAAGCAAGTCAGTAGGCAGTACCCTCCATGGCCTCTACATCTGCTCCTGCCTCCAGGTTCCCACGCTGCTTGAGCTCCTGTTTTCACTGCTTTTGATGACAAACTGTGATCTGGAGCTCAAAGTTGCCTTTGGTCATGATGTTTCATCACAGCAACAGTCACCCTATATAAGATACTCCCTGAGTCAGCTCTGCAGCCCTGATGTGTGTTTCCTGACACAATAAATGCTGCTATTCCTCCCCCAGAGGCATGGCAAGAGGAGCAGATCATAAAAACACAGACAGCCCAACAGCTGTGAGGGATTGGAAAGGGACTGACTGTTTGTTGGAAGGGCACCGGACGATGCTTCTTTCCGAGCTTTTTTTTCATTCTGCATCAATGCAAAAATAAGGTATAGTCCACATGCATAGTAAGAATGAGGTATGTAAAAAAAGAATGAGGTCACAGAGTGGGGAGATGGCTCAAAGTCAACCAAGATCTTTTGCAAAGGACCAGAGTTCAGTTTCCAGCATCCTCGTTGGACCCTCATCTCGTCTCTGCAAGTATTGCATACATTTGGAGCACATGAAGATAAGCAGGTTCATACACACACACACACACACACACACACACACACACACACACACAAATATAAAACCAAATAATTGCCAAACTCTTCAAAGAACCCTGTGCCTAACCCTCAGAACTGGTTAGGACATCTATTCCATTAATCTGAATTTAATCACCCACCAAGTTAAAAAAAACAAAACAAACAAAACTTCAGAGAAGTGACAGACAGAGCTATGGATGGACAAACATATGGATGAACAATTCTATATTTGCCTGGAAAAAAAGATAAATCCTCTCTAGGACTCCTCCACATCCCCAGTCCCATTCCATCACAGGGACCATGGTTCTGACCTGGGGGGGGGGGCTCTCCATTATCTCTCTCATGGGTCAGATGGCCCTGTGACTTTCAGATGGGTAACTGAGATAAACAGCAATCCAAAAGCAAGTGCTGAAGGCACTGCAGGAGAGAGTTGGTGTAGTGCCTTCAATAAACTGTGTTTACACCTGCCCAGAGCACCATCCACTTCTGTTGGTTCATTCCTTGGGGCTTAAGCAAGTTTTAAATATTTTAAAAGTATTTCTTCCAAGACTCTTGTACTTTTAGAAGGTCCATCCATTTTTAATCACAGTAAGCCAAAGCCAAGACAAATACAATGTGGAGGAAGGGGCATATGCTCTCTGGAATCTCCTGGGCTTCTTTCCATCTCCTCACTTTTAGCATGCCCATTGAGTTATATCTCTCTCTCTCTCTCTCTCTCTCTCTCTCACACACACACACACACACACACACACACACACATGCACAAACATCATATCATGAAGCATCCTTTTTCTCCTGTAGAAGTTGGAAACACTACCAGTAGGTCCTTGTGAACTAGTCTGACCTCACATTGTGCCATGCTTTCTGCTAATACTAAGCTTTAATCATATAAATCCCATCATGCTCACTTTTACATCTAAGTCTCAGATATCCTTCCTCTTTATGTACTCTGTGGTACATCTGTTCCTAACTTCATTCCATCCTACTGCTGGTTCTACAAGCATCTGGTTCTCCATCTACAGAAGCATTTCCTGCAAGCAGTACCTTGTGTGGCTCCTAAAGACTCATGTCTTCTGGTGGTTTACCTTTCAATGCTATGCAGAGTTAGCCAAGGATGACGTTCTATGGCTTCCCAGACTAACCATAGAGTGAATGGATTTCTGCTGTGTTTCCTCAGAATACTTTCTATAGAGCAGATAACATGGTGTAAGGAGATTCAGGAACCCATATAGAATAGTATCCAAGCCCCTTGTTTTCAATCACTTCCAACTTACAGGCCATCTGAAACTGTTCTGTGGCCAGGCAACATTTCAGTATGTCTCAGGTCAAGTCTTCACACAGTGCTGCCAGCTGCATCTGTGATTCCTGGTTCATGAAAACTGGGCAAGACAACACATGTTCATTGTTTTTTAAACTCTCATCTTTGGAGGTATTTATTATGCAGCATGAGATAATCAATGCAGCCCCCTTCTCACAAGTATAAAGGCTGTCCCAGGAGGGGCACAGGGTCCCTCACTGAGCTTCAAAGCCTCTGTTTCCTAACCTCCCATTGGCTTTACCAACTTCTAGTTCTAGTTTACTGAATTTCCTTGTCTATCACACTAGCTTCAAGAAGCCAATGGTCTTACCTCTGAAAGTTGCATGTAGCTGTAGTGATTAATTAGCATGAAGGACATGTATCAATATCAAAAGGGATAGCAGAAAGCACTCCTGCTATGTATCCTTAACGAAGAAAGATGAAGAAGTATCACTTCTCTGGGATTTGACCATTCATGAGGTCATAGCATCTGATGGATGTTTATGCCTGTGTGCTTCTTGAACCGTCTCTCTGAGATGTGCGGAAGATATGGCAAAGGACCCCGGAGGATACTGAAGGCAAGAACTACAATTTAAACATACTTTTGGTCTTCCCCCACAGACGTCAATGTAAGACAAAAAGAAGCAGAGAGTAAAAGGGGTCAGATATCAATAACACTGAAAGGGATGAACTGAGGCTCATTTTAGTAGAATCAAGACAGCCATAAACCTAAAGGGTAGTATTGTTAATTTGTATTAAATCTGGTTTGATACACATCCCCTCCCATATGCCTAGGCCTAACACAACTTCTGTAAAAGATATTGGAGAAAGAGAGTGTAGAGATAATCTATACAGTGCTGATCCATGACTGCTGACCTGAAACTAAATGGAAAGGGTCAGTCCTACACAATAATGTACATAAAATGGTTCCTTCTTGTCTCACACTGGGGTAAGCCTGAGACAATCTCCTTTCCCATGGATATACACACAGCATGTCCAGTGGGGCACATGATGTCTTCATCTTGGATCAAAGCAATCATTAATGAAAGGTATTACTACAGGCTTCCAATAGTCACAATATTGAGAAGCTCAGAAAACTGAACAAAATGTTACAGAATAAATCAAAAGCTATCTGGGGGAAGTGGAATGTATCCAGGAGGCTGGGGATAAACTACCCAAGTTAAACCTTCCTCATTTACAGTTTTAGAATAGCCACAAAAGAAAAAGAGACAAGGATATAAAAAAAAAGAGAGAGAGAGAGAGGGATCCCAGCAGGAGCAAGCATGCAGAGAGACTACAAATAGCAAGGTCAGAGTAGACAGATCAGCTCAAAGGCACCTCTCCCCAAACTGAACAAAACTCTAAGACCTCAGAGAAAATATTACAGTGTAGAATTCAGGACTAATGTCTGAAGTGCAACATGTATGCTGATGTGTAGAAAATGTGAAGAAAACAAATAGACAAAGAAAATGCTATAGAAAGGTCCCCAAGCTGAGGTAGATAGAATATCTATTATTACTACAGATGTCATGAACACGAATGGAAAAATGAGGTGCTCTTAATATTTAGCATAGCTGGCCATGAGTAGTTGTCTGGAGGTAAAGGAGCTTGCCACCAAGCCTGATGACATGGGTTCAATTCTCAGAGCCCACATGGTAGGAGAACCATCTCTAGGAAGTGATCTTCTGAGCTCCACACAGCAAATAAATGAATAAGGAAGTGTAAAGAACTTTTTAAAAGATTTAACATGAATATTTTATGAAACTGAAGATAAGGCAGCAACCCTAAAAGGGGGAAAATGGAAAATTAAATATTGAAAAGTACATTAACATCAGTTTCAACATTAAAAACGGAAAGACCAGAAACAGCCTTAGAAAGCATATGAGGTTGTTTCTAACTTAGACCCTACACCCTGGCCAAAACAATAGTCAAATTCCACTCAGCCTCTAAGATTGTAGACACTAGATACTTGCTTTTGCATGGTCCATCTTAAAATTCTGGAAGACATCTTCAGATGAGGATGGGGTGAGGGTCAGGAATTCTTAGGCAGAGCATCAGAGTCTAGAAACTTCAGAAGAACAGTGAAGGAGATGCCTCCATAGTTAGCAGAGTCATAATCTAGAGCACAGGCTGCCCTTTCTAGCACAGGGTACTGTGGTCTCCAGAAACCTTAGCACTCCACAGCATAAGAGGCTAGATGGAAGGATTCTGACACACGTCAGGGTCAGGCATGTGCGTGCAGCATTGCTGACAGACACTTGGAAATTGTAACTTTCTTAGTATTCGTAGATCTAAAATTTTGTGTGTGTGTGCTATTATTATTTTCACAGATTGGAAGCCATTTCTATCCATTTATAGAAATTGAATATACTTTGTACAACTTTGAGATGTCAACATTCTTCCTGTACAGTATTTGATGATACCCATCCCACCTTGCTGCACAGGTGACTGGTGGCATTTAATGATTTCCATTTCATGTTGCTGTGTTCTCCTGCCTAAGCTTTACATAATTCTTTGCTGCAGAGAGAAATTTTATTTCCCAAAGATGCATACCAATTCCTTCTCATCCTAGAGGCTGCTTCAGGAGATCCTTGGATGGTTGGTTTGGAGTATATGTGTGTGTATGTCTGTATGTGTGTGCACGTGCACATACACAAATGTACACGTGTTCATTTAAATGATAAGCATGGCATTAGCTCTGAGAAGAATGAATAACTCACTTTTAAGAAGAGAATAATATCATATATATATATATATATATATATGATATATATATATGATATATATATACATGACACAAGAAAGTCTTAAATCAATAAAAGAATACTTAGCCTGAAAATGGTTGTGTCCATTTGTCTAATCTAGGAACCTGCTTTATGGAACTTCTTGACCCCTCTGGCTGTGGAGAAGGGTTAGCTGAGTGAGAGACCCTGATCAGAAGGAGTGGTTGGGCACAGCCACATACACTGTGCAGTCAGAACAGCTTCTCACATTTTCTCCTAGTGCATCTGTTGTCTTCCATCGGATGCTACATTTATCTTTATATCTTTTTTGTGCTGGATCCAGGTCTATGACTGTGAGCCACACACATGGTCGGAAATAAATGAGGACAGAAGAGGACCAGTGTGTGCTTGAGGAACCAGAGTTCAGGTGCTCCAACTTTACACGACTCTCTGTCTTGTTAGTGTTCTGTTGCTGTGAGGAGACACCATGACCAGGACAACATATAGAAGAAAGCATGTAACTGTGGCCTGCTTACCTACATAGAACTCCAGGCATGCTAGTGTACTCTCTGACCCTGACACTTAGAAGGGAGAGTCAGGCAGATTGCTGGGACTTGCTGACCAACCAACCTATGTGAGGAAATCCTGGCTAGTGAGAGACTTTATCTCAAAAAGTAGGATAGATTAATGACACCTAATGATGCCTTCTGGCTTCTAACTATGTGTGTTTTACACACACACACACACACACACACACACACACACACACACACACACACACACCTGTGTAACAAACTACAGAGTACATAGACAACATTCCTATATTCACATGAAGATGTCCAGAGGCACACTTCTTTAACAAGTGAATGCCTATGGTTCCACCACCTGAGACAGTTCTTGACAGTTGGAGTTAGCAAATTAAAAACTTAGCAAATTAAGATGGCTTTAGTTTGCAAAGTAGTGGTGGCATATGCCATTAATCCCAGCACCTGGGAGGCAAAGGCAGGTGGATTTCTGGTCTACAGGGTGAATTCCAGGACAGCCAGGGCTATACAGAGAAACACTGTCTCTAAAAAACAAAATAAAAAAATAAAAAAAAAATTAAAAGATGACTTTGATTTAGAAATTAAAAAAAAATACTCTCAGGTAAAATCCAGTCAAATCTGTTCTAAATAGATTTGAGTTCGTAATAAATTTAACAAAGACCAATAGCCATTGACATGTAACTTCTGCAAAAACCTTAGATTCTTAAAAGATTCCTCACAAATATTTCCCTGGACTGCACTGCACATTGAAGTTGCTGAGAGTCCTAGGCTCTATAAGACCAAGTTCAGTCTCCGATGTGCAGGAGTGTGGTTTGACTGCCTCAGCTGACCATCCAAGTCTGCCTTCATGATTCACTGGGCAGTACAAGTAAGGCCTTAACGGGGGACTCCCTAATGCCACTTTTAATTTCCTGCGTGCAAAGAGTTTGTTTGAAACCAAACCCTGAACTATTCACCTCCAGTTTCATCTGAGGGCTAGGCCTCAGCATCTCCGGCGACGCCATGTCTCTCCGACTTTGGGAATTGTCAAGCCACACCTGGTGGAGTCACCAGACCCAGCCATCATCATCATCAGGAATGAACTTCTGGTTTATGACGGATGTCATTATTCCAGCTTGGATACCATTAAGGGGATACAGTCTGAGCCCCTTGACCCAGAGTGAATTATATTCAGATTGTGTTTTGCTGGGCAAATTTGATTAACTCCAAGACTCTTTCTGTTTGCAGTAAGCTTGCTTGGCAGCGGGGCTCTAGATTAACTCTTCAGTGGTCATTCTCATAGAATATCTCTTGTGTGTATAAATACTTCAGAAAGCATTTGGGCAGTGATACTGATACCCCAAGCTTTAGACCCCCCACAAAGGAATTGGGCCAGTCTGACTACATGGCTTGATTTATTTCTAATTCAGGGCAGATCTATACATGTACTCTCTGAATGACTGCAAAGAAATTTGCGTATTTACTGGGCATCTCCCTAGTGGATGAGTGTTTATGATGGAAGAGTTTGAACTATGGATTTTGCAGAGATGGGTCATAACCTGTTCCCATTTTGTCTATTTTGTCTGTTTTTAACTATTGCCAGAAACAACCTGGGGTACTGTACTGAGGCTGTCCAACACATACTTCATGACTACTGAGGAAAATGGATTGTCAAATAAGCTGCCCCTGTTCTGACAAGCTAGCATGGAGTGATAATCTACTGTAACATCATGCTTCATTATCCATTATTCTCCTTCCCAGGAAGTTTTGCAGTGTGTTTCTGTTTTCTTATTATCCGCGTCCTCAGAGCTATGGAGATGGGTGTTTTATGTTAAAGATAAAGCCTTCATTAATTTGTCAGTGCTTTGCCAACTAGAATGAGAGAAAACAAAAGAGGGCTGACATTGCTCCCCCAGATACTTCACTGCAGCTGGTAAATTCTGCTGGCTCCAGGGGAATTAACTGTACATAAGTAATGGCCTGAGCAGGTTTACAATGGGTCTATATCCATATCAAATAACTGTGGCTAATGGGGAGAAGTTCAAAGATTTCTGAATATAGACTGCCTCACATGACACCAGCCAGGCTCTACCAAGTTGCGAGTTTGCTTACGAGTAGCTGAACCAGAGTTGCTTTCTAACCACCTATATAGTTCTTCCCCCATCAATGAGATTTGTTCAAAGTTATGATCCTTTTAGCTGGTGATGACACCACCAGCTTATCATCTATCCTTGCCTTTGGGGGTCACTTTACACCCAAGCTGAAATGCACATCCCTTTCTCATAAATCTGCTGGTCATCAGAAACTCTTCTTTCAAGAGGTGTCTCTCCATAGTCTCTGCTCAGTTTTGACAGGATCGTTTCTGTTGTTAAACTCTGCAAGGTTTTTCTGTATTCTGAATACTAGTCCTAAATCAGATACACACTGTGCAGTTTTCTTACCATGGGGGTCTGTCTTCGCTGTGCCGATTGTGTCCTTCGCAGGAGTTTTTTAGTTTGCTAAATCTTATTTTCTTCTCATTGTTACTATTAATGCTTTTATTTCTTGTGGTTTTGGTGTCTCATCTACAAAATAATTGCTGTTTCTGTCTTCCTCTGTGTTTTCCTCTATCACTTTTAATACTTTCAGCCCTTAACATTTTCTGGCTTGGATACATTCTGAGTGGTTTGTTTTATTGTATTGGAGAGTTTTTTTGGCTCTTTTAAAAATTCTTTTTTCATTCTTTCTGTGTGAGAGTGTTTGCCTGTTTGTATGTATATGTGCCACATGTTTGCCTAGTGCCCTCAGAAGTCAGAATAAAGGATTGGATTCCCTGGAACTGGAGTTAGAGAGGGTCACACCCTGTCGTGAGCGTGCTGGGAACCAAACAAGGGTCTTCATCAAGAACAGCAGATGCTCGTAAGCACTGAGACTGTCTCTTGAGCATTAGAATAAATACTTAAGCAATACTGATCTGTTAAATCCTTACTCACTTTTATTTTCTCAAGGCTCTGTGAGTTTTCATGATAGAGACTGTTTTTTTTTTTTTTTTCACTTCTTTGAATTAATTGATGGTTTTTTTTTTTTTTTTTTTTTTTTTTTTTTTTTTTTTTTTTTTTTTTTTGGCTAGGGATACTGATAGTGGGAACTCCCATAAGTCCTTTCCTAGACTTCTTTGTATTGGTGTACTAAAATGTTGCTGAATTTGCCTGCTTGCTTAGTGTACTTAGGCATTACATCACTAACATATCAGTTCTAATAGCCGTGGCTTGTTTTAATTGAAATAATTGTCTTCCTTTTTTTTTTTATTTAAGTTTTAAGAGTTCTTTGTGAATTTTTCTAAAGCTGCACATTGTCTCACAGGCATTTGCATTTTTTCCTTCTGAGTCTGTGTTTTATTTACTTTTAAAACGCTCATTGAAAAATGACTACTTATAGTCATGTAGATTTTACAAGATACAGAATGATCTGCCTTTTAGAAGAATGAAAACTGATGAAAATTCTTTGTTTAGTATATTTTTGCTTTAATTAAGCTTGTTGACAGTTTAATCCCTTCAAAATCTTAAAAAAAAAAAAAACAAAAACTTTGTGGTGAGAACATTTGAAATGTACTCCGCAGCTATTGTGCAATGTACAGTATGCTTGTTACTTATCATTAACTAATGCAGTAGACTTCAGAAACTAGAGGGGTCCGTGCCCTGTTTCAGACCACACACCTTTTGACTGTCATCTCGGCACAATCATCCTCCCCTCTGCCTCTAAAATTTGATTTAACTTCACTCAAAGAACAGTTTCTGTTCAGGATCTCGCTTACAATACCCAGCAGGATGCTTGGAGAACTTATCTGTGTTTCCACAAATAATGGAATCATTGTCTATCTTTTTAAAAACTCCATTCACTCTATATATTTACCTCCACTTTCTTTTTCCTTCTATTCATGATAAAGACTTAGATTAACTCCGCATCTTGACTGTATCAGTCCATTTTCCACTGCTATAATGAAACACTAGAGGCAGGCTAACTTCCAAAAGAAAAGAGGTTTATTTAATTGCAGTTTGTTTCATTCTGTGTTTGGGAGCCTGAGAGTTCAAATAGCCTGCACAGGTTCTTATGAAGCTCTCCCTGTCTGTGTCACCTCATGGCTAATGACAATGACCTCAGTGTGTGTGCCTGTGTATATGCCTCTGTGTGTGTGTGTGTGTGTGTGTGCACTTGGTCCTTTGCTGATAAACACTGAAACAATGTATAATATATATGATTAATTACCCTGTAATAAGACACCTTTCCATAATCACAATAGTTTGGGGAGGTTATTTTTATTTTTATTCTTTCAAGTTTGGTGTCTAAGCAATAATATCATCTTCAAACAAATGCAATTTTATTCCTTCCTTCATAAAAATTTTAATTGTAATTATTAGTTTACAGAACAGGGGACTGAGGCATAAAGAAGGTAAGCTACTCTTTCTCAGCCATCTGGCTCTTTACTACCAGAATCAGGATGTAAACTCAAAATTCATGATCTATCCAGAGCCTGAGGTCTAAGACATTATGCCACCAAATGTTTATGAATGTCCCCAGAATTTTCAGGTCATAAATTCACAATGAATGATACCAGTCTGTGCAGGGAAGACGTTCCTGCAGCTAGTATAGATTGCAGGTAAAGGCAGATACAGCTGATGGGTAAGTATACTTGAGGAATAAATAGCAAAGCACTTCTGAAGAGATATATCAGTCCTAGTGCAATGAAGATGTAGACTCCATAGTCTCAAACACTGTTTGTATTGTATTTTCTTTTTGAAGGAAAGTGAAAAAAAAGATCATGAACACCAATTTAAGGAAGCATTGTTCTGAATCACTACAAATCATGTCGAGGGCTTGAAACTGTAATGACCCCAAAACATTAGAACTGGACGGCTATCCTGAGTCTAATCAAGTCATTATCTCAGAACAATCAATTGAAGGTCACTTCACGCAGTGGCAAGGGGATCCGCTGGGGTCTACTCTTTCCTGCAGTAAATGAAAGGTTATTTGGGGACATAATGTCTGATTTTATGCACAGTATGAGAAGTCAGAAATTACTTTGAAAATCACCACCTTGAAATCAACAGGAATACTTTACAGGTACTGCCTTGATTGCGAGGCTTATTGCATTCCATTAATGAGGTATTAAACTTTAACGCATTTGTAAAAGACCTGGAAAACCCTCGTGACTTCCAGCCTCATTTCATTGCACAGAAGAGCATCTTTCTACCTAAAACAAACTTTCAAATATATCTATATACATTTAAATTAAATTAAATATATTTTTATATTTTCATATTAAATAATAGTATTATATAACATGGAATAATAAATATAACAGGTTAAAATATAAATATGTGTGAATGTAATATTTTGTCTTTTCTTTAAGAATCTCATATCTGTATATAATTCATTCTGCTCATTTTTATCCCTATCTCCCTTCCAACTTCTCCCAAACCCCTCATGTTTCCATTTCAACTCTACGTCCTCTTCTATTTTACTTATTTTTTACCCAATTGGCTCAATGAGCCTTGTAAATATACACTTGCATGAGAAGCTAATCATCCACTGGAGTACCAGATCTCCAAAGAATGACTCTCTTTCCACAGCAACTGTCAAATAGCAATAGGACTTCAGTTTTGTGTAAGCACCCCTCTCCTTCATTCCTGGTGAGCTGCTCTCTGGCTTGATCTCGGGCTAGTCTGATGGTAGCAATCGCAGATGCTCTGTGTTCATGAAAGCACCAGCCCGGTCATGTCCACAAACACTGTTTAGCATTAGTCCCCACCAACCTCCACCTTTGAAAGTCTCTTGGCTCCCTCGTTTTCTGAGCCTGGGGGAAGAGAATTTGTAAAATAGCTGTGTCGTTTGTGGTTGAGCAATGCACAGACATGTATTCTTTTCTGTCTGACTAGCTGTGATGCTTTATCAGGTACCACCCACTGCACAAACAAGCTTCTCTTGTGAGGACTGAGAGCTGCAGTAATCTGCAGGTACAGAGAGTCCTATTTAGGAAGCCATTTGGTTCTATGTCCATCTAGATAATTAATACTAGGTTCTGCCCTAGGGCTTTTAAATAGTCTAACCATGGGTTCTTAGTCAGATTCACAGTACCGAGAATGAATGTCTTCCTGTAGCATAGGCCTTAAATCCGGTCAGGAAGAAGTTAGTCAAACCCATAATATTCACTCCACCCATGGGTATACACCATCAGTTTGGCCATTGTTGCCGGTTGGTGACTCCAGCAGACTGCGTGGCACCTTCACCTTCTATACCACAGAAGCTGGCCGGTATGGAGAGAGTTTCCAGGTCCTAGCTTGGCTTCTCCAAGTCCTGTGATGGAAGCGAATCGTGTTTTCAGCACTAGGCTCTCATAAACCCACCAGTTTATTTTACTTTGGATATTATAATATAATTACATCATTTCCTTTCTATTCCTCAAGTTCAAAACTCCCATATGCCACTCCTTGCTCCCTTTCAAATCCATGACCACTTTTCTCATTAATTATTGTCACATGCATATATGGATATACATATATATTCCTAAATATAACTTGCTCAATCTGTATACCGTTCCTTGTTCATTTGCTTTCATGGTCAGCCATTTGGGATAGATAACCTACTGGTATGCTCTTCTCCGAGAAAGGCCATTTCTCTCACCCCGAGCATTCCTTACTTACCTTAATTCTTTGTGCAGGGTTGAGGCTTGCTGATCTTTTTGTTCCTGTTCACTTTGGCATATTTATTGTTGTTGTCCATGTCGTTGAGTCTTTATGGGTGTACCATGTGACATTACTAGGAGACACGATTTCATATATACTTCCCTGATCTTCTGGCTCTTATAATCTTTTCTGACCCTCTTCCACCATGTTCTCTGAGACTTAAATGGAGAGGTGTGTTCGTAGACTTATCTACCAGGACTGGGCTCCTTAGCTGCGTGTTTTGACTAGATGGGTTGTTCTGTAATGATTTCTGTTTGTGACAAAGAGAAGTTTCCTTGATGAGGGGTGAAGGTGTAAGGATGAATACTTGGAGTATAGTTGGGGGTTATGCTGGTTTAGTAAATGGTGATTCTAAGTGCTCTTTCAAGATCTACACTAGTACTGAATAAGTTGGCTAGGTTTCTAGTAACAGACATTATTTTCCTCTTGCTGAGCATGTCTTTAGTCCAATTAGAGTGCTGTTGCTGCCAAGGTATGAGAACAGGCTCTCCATCCTTGGGGCTATTGAACTATGTTGGTTTTTATAATGGTCCACAGACATCACTGACAAACCCCACTGTTTTAAAAAAGCACTGAGTCCTCTACTGCATTTTGATTAAGGATAGTTTTAGTAAACTAAGAATCTGATAGAAATGATAATCAGCTAAAAGAGTTGGAAATATTAGTCTTTGTGTTAAGTAAGTTAATAAAATAGTAATACATAGTGTCAGATGATAACCTGGTAAAATAAGAGCTGGTAATCTTTGATAGCTTCTACCTTCCCTCCTTAGCAAAGATGAGCACATGAGAGAAACAAATTTGGGGCCTAAAATATGAAATAAAGCTGCATTGGATTGTGCAATATAGAACAAGGGATGAACACCTTCCAGTACAGTGGAATCTTAGAGGTGTTTTGGATCCAGAGTGTATGACTGTGATTATAGCAGGAGCCAATACAGCACATAGTCACTATTACAGAGAGACTGCACTGCCGTTGTGATAAGAATTACATGCACAACCACTCAAAGGAAGGAGTTAGGTTATTCAATTATACAGACAGGCAAATGGACTGAGTGCCATACATGATGTACCTGAAGTCCTGGATGGAGCATGTTGTATTTCTGGAAGTCTGATTCCAAAGCTGGGGCATTCCATGTGTTCCTATACTCATCACTGGTGGAGACATATGCTCGGGTAGCTAACTGATGTGAATGAAAGGTACAAATTGATGTCTAAGAGTTAGGCACGATAGAGCTCCTGGGAAGAGGGCAGCATCATGATTGTTCTTTATGAAGGATTGTTCTTTTCCCATTTAAAATCATCGAGTGGTTAAAGATAGAATCTGTCTGCTAGCTAACAGTCTCCCTAATGGGGACTTTGTAAAAATCAAATCCCCACAACTAGTCCTTTTATATTTTTCTCCTAAGAAATAAGTGGGTCATTTTCAGTAACATCTGTGTCAACTATGGAAAAATGAAATAGGTGCTATTGCTCAGAGTTGACTATTTTTTCTTTGTCCTCTGCTCAAATCTTTGGCGTATAGATACATACTATAAAAAGAACAAAGAAAAGTACCAAGATTAAACGTCGTTGTTGTTGGGATGCAGTCCTTTAAACCTAAGAAACAGGGACACTGATATGTAAAAGCACAGAAATGACCCTCTCAAATAAGCTTTATTATCTGATTACACAGATCGAGAAACATTTAGAACAACATATAAATTGCCTAAGCTAAGTCCCAGATGGACTGTACTGTGTCCCCTGCATTCTGAATCCAAAACGGAGGAAGCCTTTTATGCTTCTCTGCAGTCAATAACAGTTGAAAACAAGTTGACATTGCTCTACCAATGTCTGATAAATCAGACTTTAAGTCACATTTGATGCTACCACATGCCTGCAGTGTAGACTTTCCCAACAACTTCTCACTGCATGGTAAGGAGTGGGCTGGGAGGAAAGGGCAGCTCCCTTCTCAGCCAGAAATAAATGATCAGTGGGAAACCCTGCAGTCCAAAGTGCCTGCTACTTACATTCTGTGCAACTCGGGGTACACTGCTCCCCTTGTCCCCAAGTCCTCCTCTGCCTTGCAAGCATCAGTGCAGATGGGCATTTGCTGACCAGCAAGCCCTGGCTCATGCAGGCACCACTCTTTGTTTTATTGTTTTATTATTAATTAGCATAACGAGTAATGGTTTAGTGATGGTCATTTCACGCATGCGTGTCATTCTGCCACAATGCCCTTCCTCACTTCCCCTCCCTGTTTTCCTGAAATATTCTCAAAATACTTCCAGATGATTCTCTAGAATTCAACGGAATGCATAATAACTGCCCCCTTCCAGTCACCATTTTTATCAGTTTGGGTTTTCTCTTTGTTAAGTATATCTAAGGGGTTTTTCAATCTTGTTTATTTTTCAGAGATTCAACTCTAATTCACCAATTTCTATATATCATTTTAAAGGTTTATTAATTTCTATCCTGATCAATATTACTTCTTGCTGTCTACTGCCCTTGAGTTTGGATTGTTCTTGGGTTTTTTTGGTTTTTGGTTTTTGGTTTTTGTTGTTTTTTTTCGAGACAGGGATTCTCTGTATAGCCCTGGCTGTCCTGGAACTCACTTTGTAGACTAGGCTGACCTCGAACTCAGAAATCTGCCTGCTTCTGCCTCCCGAGTGCGAGTGCTGGGATTAAAGGTGTGCACCACCACACCCAGCTTGTTCTTGAGATGTACTATTAGGTTATTTGTTTGAGCTTTCTCTTAATTGTTAATGTGAACACGCACAGCTATGAACTCTCCTTTTAAAATTGTATTGCAATATCCCAAATCATAAACCATAGTTTTATTTCTAGTGGAAGCTAGAAATTTTCAAACCTTTTCTCTAATTTCTTCATTAGTTCGTTCAGTCTCTGTGAATTTATTTATATTCATCTTCTACAGTTTTTCTCACCATTGATATCCAGGTCATTCATTCATGGCCTGATAAGACAGAACTGGTGATTGAGATTACTTGTATGTGATAAGGTTTTTGTATAGCCTGTATATATATTCTATTTTAGAGAATGATCTTTGGACTATGATAATATGTATTCTGTTCCCTTTAGAGGTGTGTGTGTGTGTGTGTGTGTGTGTGTGTGTGTGTGTCTGTCCTGGCTAGGCTTTGCCAATTTGACACAAGCTAGACTCATTTGAAAGAAAAAACCTCAACTGAGAAAATGTCCCCACCACATTGGCCTGTGGGAATGTCTGTGAGCTGTGTTATTGATTAATGATGGATTGGCCTGTGGGAATGTCTATAAGCTGTTTTACTGATTCAAGATTGATTGGCCTGTGGGGAGATCTGTGTGCTTTTTTTCATGACTAATGTGTGATAAGTGAGAGATGGCCCTGGGCTGTATAAGAAAGTAGACTGAGCAAGCCATGTAAACATCATCCCCCATGACCTCTGCTTCAGTTTCTCCTCCAGGTTCCTGCTAGAGTTCATGCCTTAACTTCCTTCAGTGATGTACTGAGGTATGGGAGCTGTAGTGAACGAAGTCCCCTCCTCCTTAAGTTGCTCTGTGTCATACTGTTTTACCACAGCAACAAAAGCCCACGATAATGTGGACTATATTTCATCTATGTTATAGTTTAATTGCTAGGCTTCTTTCTTAATTTTACATTTGGATGACTTATATAAAGCTTATTTCTAGACTCTTCTAACACTTTATATCTATTAGTATTTGTTTTACTGAAACAGGTGATAGTATTTAATGGATACATATTTAAAATTAATATACCTTAGATGAATATATCCCTTTATTACTAAGCAATGGCTTTCTTTACCTCTTAGAATTGATTTTTATCTGAATTCTACTTCATTAGAAACTATACTAGCTGCATTGAATTTTGGGGGGCTGAATTCTTGAAGAATGTATTGTATCTTTGGATGAATAGTCTGTGGGTGTCTTTTCCAGTGACAGATGCTTCTTGGAGACCACAACACCTGGATCCAGTTTTCTTTAACCCAGCCAGCTTGCCTTTATCATTTAATTGATGAATTGAGGTTGTACTGGCTAATTTTGTGTCAACTTGACACAGCTGGAGTTATCACAAAGAAAGGAGCTTTAGTTGGGGAAATGCCTCCATGAGATCCAGCTGTTTGGCATTTTCTCAATTAGTGATCAAGGGGGGAGGGCCCCTTGTGGGTGGGACCATCTCTGGGCTGGTAGTCTTGGTTCTATAAGAGAGCAGGCTGAGCAAGCCAGGGGAAGCAAGCCAGTAAAGAACATCCCTCCATGGCCTCTGCATCAGCTCCTGCTTTCTGACCTGCTTGAGTTCCAGTCCTGACTTCCTTTGGTGATAAACAGCAATGTGGAAAATGTAAGCTGAATAAACCCTTTCCTCCCCAACTTGCTTCTTGGTCATGATGTTTGTGCAGGAATAGAAGTCCTGACTAAGACAGAGGTCATTTACATTTAAGGTTGTTATGGAAAGATGGTTACTAATTACTGCAAAGTTTGGTTGTTTTCTTATTATATCAAAGGTAATCTCAGATACGATGGCTTGTTTCCCACATAGATGCTATTGTTTCCCTCCACACACCCTTCCTTGGGTTCCCTTTCCTTCTCTGCTTTCTGAAAAACTTTTCCTGGTCTCTTTTTAGTGTTAGGGTTTGCTGATTTACTGTGGTGACTGTATGGATGGTCATCCTAAATTGTCCTCTTTTCTCTTTTCTCTCCCATGATTTTTTTCTTGCTCACACTCCTGCATTAGAGACTCTCTTTCTGAGTATATAATATTTCATGAGATATCTTCTACAGAGCTGTCTTGATGGTCTTGAACTTCCTTACGTTGCGTTCCAATTAGACTCCTAGTGGTTTGTTGTTCTTGGGGCTTTTTTGTTTTTTGTTTGTTTGTTTGGAATTGTTGTTGTTATTTTGAAATGAAAATAGAAGATTTGGATTTGTTTGTAAGAAGGCAGAAGTGGGAAAGGGACAAGAGAGGGATATTGGAGGTGGAAAATAACCAAAATTCATGATTCATGTACGTGTGTGTGTGTGTGTGTGTGTGTGTGCTTGTGAACGTGTGTATGTACTTTTCAGATAATATTTTTAAAGATTTATTTTTAAGTGTATATGTGTGAAGGCATAGGTGTATGCATACATACCACATGCATGAAAGCACCTATGGATGTTGAAAAAGAGCACTGGAGTCCGTGGCACTGATGTTATAGTGTGTTACAGAGCTTAAGGGTGCTGTTCCTAGTATTGAAAGTAGAATCTGGATCTTCTACAAGAACAGCAGATGCTCTTAAGCACTGAACCTTTGCTCCATTCCCCTAAGTATATGTTATTTATTTCTTTTAAAAAGTACCCCCCCCAAAAAACTAAGGAAGAAAGGAATCTCAGATTACAAAGACACACAAGAAATGAGACTTCAGAAATGTAACTTTAGTGACACATTAATTAATTAATTAATTAATTTCATCATCGATTGGATGCTTGTACTTGAAGATGATGCAGTAACATCCGTGTCTGATTTGCCAAAACCAATTAATATTTCTATATGCAGAAAACTAAATGCTAAAAGAAAAATTCAGTATAGACTCATAGCATTCTTAAAAATCTTATGTAAACTCCATTAAGGGGAAAAAAAGGAAGAAAAGGAGAGAGAGAGACAGACAGACAGACAGACAGAGCAAACAGTCCAATGTGAATAGCCCACAGACCATGTCAGAGGAACAATGGAAAGTCCCACCTTCTGTTACCACATGGCTCTCCTGGATAGTACATTTCCTTAGACAGGAAAGGAAGAGAAGAGAGAGAGAGAGACTCACTCATTCTCATCTAAATCCATACACATGACACAAATAACTGTCCATTGTGTGTAGTGCAGTAGTTTTTTAGTGATCTTCAAAGCAGAATTTACAGACAGCTTTTGTCAGTACCTAAATAGCACTTTGTTTTTAAGTCATGAAGCTGTGTGCCTATATTCCCCACACTTCTGTTGTAAGATTACCTCTGATTTAAATTTCACATCCTCTAATACTTCCCTTATTTCCTAGGTTGTGCCGTTCAGCTGATTTAATTTTTAAATCTTGTTGCGACTTCTTCCCCTTTGCACAGCCTTCCCACTCTGCGCTTCTTTGACTACACACAGACGTGCTGACTAGAAGATGCCGCCCATGCTTTTCAGGTTCTAGTTCTCTAGTTATACACTAATTAAGGGAATCAGACTTTGACAAATATGCAACCTTATTCAAAACAGAGGTGTGTGGGTGGTCAACAAACCACTCTTTGACAGACATAGCAGAAATTCGCCTTGAAGGGGAAGATGAGAAGAGAAATCAAGGTGATGTAGGCCGTGTAGAGATGGCTCAGCACTTAGGAGCACTTAACTATTCTTGCATGGGAGCTTGAGTCTTGTTCCCAGCATGCATATTGTGGCTCACAACCATCAGTGTATAAGGTATACTGTGTATATTCCAGCATAAGGGAATTCAAAAACTTCTTTTGACTTCCTCGGGCACCAGGCAGACATAGGCATACATACAGGCAAAACTCCTATATATGTAAGGTAAATAACTCAAAATAATTTTTGGAAAAGGCATAGCTCAGCAGCCTGAGAGTGTGTTCAGTTTGGGACACACACAGACCCACAGAAACATACAAAGACATACACACACATCTACACACTGGGTTTTGGACATCCAAGGTCACCCTGCTACCAATTAGACTAGGATTTGAAACTCTGCTTTTGAGTTAAAATAACTTTAAAATCGTATGCTCAAAACTTCACGATGAGAGCCCCTGTGCCAGTGACATCTTTTTCAGAACTTTTTCTGTATCTGGTTTCCATCCATGCTTTGGGCCTTCCAGGAACAACACTACCAATGAGAATAACTGAGGTCCATTCTACAAGCACTATAGAAAAATGCATCTTATAGAGCCTGCCTTGAGCACCAAAGTAGCCAGAAAGAAAGAGACTTTTCTAATCAGAGGGCTGCATAGAGAGCCCTGGTTAAACTAAATGGGTCATAAAATGAAACCAAAAGTGAAGAACATGACAAAGTATCAATGAATCTGAGGAGAGTTCACAAGGCTGGAAGGGTGATGAGAGAATGGTGGGGAGAGAGAAATCACAGAACAATGTTTATGTTTGTGGGAATTGTCAAACAACAAAATAACTCTTAAAAGAGATACGGGAGAAAGAGTGTTGAGCCACGGCTTCTGAAGGAGAGGAGTCCTGAGGTATATACAGAAAGCAAAAGGCATAAACCCTGAGCACACCGTCAACACTGGTAGCAGGTGCTGATTCTGAAAGTTCAGGTGCCTCTCTGTGGTTGTTCTAAGCATCTGGTATGTAAGTCTCTGCCTTTTGCTTTGGTGAAATCACAGCCCAGAGACTAAATCAATACTCATATTCTTGATTTGAAGACAAGTTTTTATAGGAACTGAGGAAATGGGAAAATGTGGAAGCCCCATTCATCTGTTTGTCTGTCCATCCACCCATCCATCCACGCATCCATCAGCCCTGTATCCATCCATCCATCCATCCATCCACCCATCCATCCATCCAAGAAGGTTGTTCAGCTTAGCTGTTTGCTCATTCTCATGGCAGAGAAGGATAGACTCAGGGGGAAATGATCATGTTCCCAGTTATTATTTGAATAAAACTAAGTGATTCCTCAAAATAAGGAAGGAAACTTGACCCAGAAAGGAAATTACATACATTAATCATCACTTTTATTTATGATTATCATCAGATACAGTGAGAACTCGGACTGTGGGTAACACATTCTTCCTGAGTGAGATGGATAGAATCAGAAGTGGGTTCAAGGAGTAAAATCAAGGATAGGGAGGAGAGTGTCCCGTCTCCCAATGCTGTCTATTTCTAAGCGCTACAGGAGCTATGCATGATGAGATATTATTGTCTAGCAGTCATGGCTAGTGCTCTGTCAGGTCTAGCAACAGATGCATAGCATGATAAGTAATGGGTAGCAATTACAGAGGTCTGAGCATGATTGTAGACTGTTTCCTCAGTTTTAATCTTTCAGTCTGATAGCCACATAAGTCAATGGGAAAACATCACTGAAAGGCATTCAAATGGAGAGCCTATTGACCATTCCAAGACTGAAGGCCTGACTGTGTTATCAACCATCTCTCTCAAGTGGACCTCCTCTGGGGCAATTATCTCTTTAATAGCTATGAAATGATCCTTGGAGATAGCATGTCCAGACTGTTGCTACTAGAGGCTTTCCTCAGACACAATCCCATTTGACACTATAAACAAATCAGAAGTCTGTGCTGGATAAGAAGCCCTAATATGACCTGGTTTGATCAAGGATAGCTCAGACCTTGTACCCTGATTGACCCCAGAAGCTCCGAGGACAGATTGTCACATGACAAGGAAACATGCCTAGAAGGGTTATGCCATCATCCAAGGCCAGGTGGCAAGAGTTGTCACAGTTACCCAAGCTTCAGTTCATCTCCCACAGTCCTGTGGCTGGTAGTCCATGTTCCTTTAGAAATAAAAATCAGAGACTTGCAACTGGGTTGGCTATACTTCTTCCACTAATCACAAGTCTCTCTGTCTCTGTCTCTGTCTCTCTGTGTGTGTGTGTGTGTGTGTGTGTGTGTGTGTGTGTGTGTGTGATTGTATGGACCCATGTGATCACCAGTACCTGTGCATGTGTGGAGGCCAGAAGCATGTATAAAGTGTACTCCTGTATCACAGTCTTCATATTCCTTTCAGGCAATATATTTCCCAGAAACTGTGGTTTCTATTTCCTTAGCTAGGCTGGAAGCAAATACTGCTACAGGGCCTGCTTCAGCTTGGAGCTGTAGTTACAGGTCTATACATGATACCTAACTTGCTACATGAGTGCTGGGATCTGATCACCATCCTCATGATTGTGCAGCCAGTGTTTATGACTGCTGAGCATCTCTCCAGTCCACCTTTTGGCTATTCTCCTTTCTTTACTTCCTTATGTCAAGCAACTTGCAGAACAATGGTTTTCAATGCCTCGGGAGTTTGCCAACAGCATGATGTTAACAATCTGGATCCCACTGCATAATTAATAAAATAAAATTTCCTAGAACAGAAGGTAAGATCAAAACCTTTGTAACACCTTCCAGCTGATTCTACAGTAGCTTGCCAAGCAGTGGCCTCAGGATTTGACACTAAGATTATAGTTCTGACGATGTTATGTCTTAGAAAATCTTGAAATGTAAAACTTCATGTACTGTGCAGAAAAATATGGGTCTGATATTTAACTTATTATATAGGTGAGATGACCATAAATGTGAGAAACTATGAAATTTGTCAGCATAGTCTGAGTTATCTGCGTAAATTCTTACTAGCCTCATTTTACAGATTTCTACTTGAAATCCATTCCTATACACTATCATGTGACCACAACCTCCAATAGAGAAGTTGATGGAAGCATTATTAATAATCTTCATTCAATTATCTGTCCATATGTAAACATCTGCAAGGAAGAATTTGCCAGAAGACTTGGCCTAAATATGAAAACTGTTCTTTAAAAGTCTCTTGGAAAAAGATCAATATGTATACATTAACCTTGTAATATTTAAAATGAAAAAAATGCATCCAAATGAGGCAAAGAAGATATGATTTTGATTTTAAAATAATTTATAATTAAATAAATAATTCATAGATATTTCATTTCACATAAAACCATACTGTATTTATATTATTAGACACCCTTTTTCCTATCCCAACTTCTCTCATGCACTTTGGCTGAAGTATGTGATATCTCCAGTAATAGGGTGTTACCTTTATATTCTGGAAGACAACCAAAAGCAATGGTAATAGGCTATATTGTTTTAGGGGGTCTTTTGAACCCCTCTGACCAATGGCTTGAAGGGAGGTGTTTCCTGCCTAATCCCGGCTTATTGTTGTTCTTGTCGTATATTTTATGGCTCTTTGGTAAGCATTATTCCTCCATATACATTATATATGTGTGTGTTATTATGTGCTCATCACATTTCTAATAATCTTTTGTTTTATTTATCCTTTTCTCCTCCCTCTATATTATACTCCCTCCCCTATTCCCAACTACCACTTCCCTGCTTATTTTTACATTTTCTCACAGTCACATTTTTATTGAGAAGGATCAAGATTAGGAATATATATATATATATATATATATATATATATATATATATATATATATATATATATNATATATATATATATATATATATATATATATATATAATATAAATATGTCAGCAAGATTAAAACTTGAGTCAAATACCAGAGTAATATTTTAAGTAAATTAAAACAGTGGATCATGAGTGTACTCCCCTTATCAGTGGACAAATCTATTTAGAAAGAAAAAGGAAAGTTATGTTAGGGAACAGCAGTTGGTCAGTGGAGATGAGTGTGTCTTTGAAAGATATATTGGGATCTCTCTCTCTCTCTCTCTCTCTCTCTCTCTCCCTCCCTCCCTCCCTCCCTCCCTCCCTCCCTCCCTCCTGCTTTACTACAACATAAATAACTTCCTCTGACACACTATTCTGTCATCACAATAGACTTTTTCCCACAAACCTAAAAGAATAAAGTCAGTTGACAGGGAAGTGAAGACTCTGAAACCACGAGCTAAGATAAGAAGTCTTTGCAGTGGTCCATGGCCATCTTGGGTGATGGTGTATACTGATGAAAACATGCCAATGTAAGTGCTTTACAAAATAAACTTATCCCAGAGTAATACATCCTTGATATGTGAGCTCGTCCAGAGTAAAGAAAAATAAAATGAGATAAAAAGGAAATGTAACTCAAATTAGAAAAGCCACTCATTTGAAAGGTTTTTAAATAATGATTGCCGCCTCTTCAGCTCTGCTTTTCTTTTATTTAAATGAAATATGGGCACACCTTTTTTATGAAAAGGGGATTTCTGCTCTTTATCTCCTCAGCCAAGTGACTGAG
>NC_034599.1:105598851-105606351 GCF_900095145.1 Mus pahari | reverse complement strand
TTTGCATTGCACACCTGTGTGTGTGGATGAGCATGTGTGTGGGTGTGCATGTGCACACCACACATACACACATACATGCACTCACACAAAGAAAGGGACTGGTAAATAATTGGTTGCTTGAGAGGAGCAAAGCTTTCTTCTGGGTTTTCCTTTGGGGACAGCATAGAATCAAGAGTCTCGTGTTTCTGCCACACAGGGGTATTCTGGGGACACAATGAATCTATCCATATATATCAAAGGCTTTGTACACTGACTGGAAAATGGTAAGCCCTCAATAAAGGAGAGCTATAATAACAATCATTATAAACATTATTGTTATCATATATCAAGGCTGATGGAGCATGCCGTGTATTTGGGGATCTAGAATTATTCACACTTGATGAGGAAGAGGGAGGGAGGCATTCCCACGGGTGTGGAGCCCACTGCCTGTAATAAGAATTAGCAAATATGTTAGTTTAGTGAACACACATTGCAAAGCTGCTCAGTGGGTGTTGTCGCCTGCAATCAGGAAGACAAAGACTGAGGTTAGTGACACACATGTGAAGCAGCTGAGGCTGTCACTGGTACACGGTAAGTGCTTGGTAAATGTTAGCCCCTGTGACTGTCATACCCAAAGTCTTAGGAGAACTCACATTAAATTCTTCTCTTTGGTTCTCACTGAACCAAGTTACTCATATGAGTTACCCTCCCCACAAGTGAGAGCTGGGCTGGACTGGAAGGGCTTTGAAGACTCTAGTCAAACCCTTACGTTAAGGTCTCTGCTGTGATGCTGTAGAGGTGTGGGTTTTGTAGTATAGGTGTGGGACTGGTGCCCAGGGTTGAATATGAGGAGAGAGACTTGCCTCTGTTACTAGGATGGCTGTTAGTAGGAAGTCTCCCTTTGCCAGCCTTCTGGCTCCAGTTGGTGGCCAAGAATCATCTCGTACAAGGTCATGGACATGCCTGAGATTGGCCGTACTTGATGGCAGATGGCTTTGGGATTGCAGAGACCTAGACATCTCAACTCAATAGGAAGAACTCCAAGGAGCAACACCATTCTGGGCCTCACGGCAGGTAGGGAATGGCACAGACTAAAGCTCTCCTGGATCTATGTTTCAGCTCACCTCCTGTCACTCTGCAGTCCTTTCCCTTCAATGGAGTGAGTGCCGGGTGTTCTTGCAGTAAACGTTTTTGTTGTGTGACTTTTCCTGGGGAGATATAAACAAATGTCTCCTCACCCCTAGACAGGTGGAGCAAAAGAAGACACAGAAAATGTCTCCATCCATGTCTAAGTTGGTGAGCCAATTCATTTATTAGAACCACTTACAGGGAAATGTAGCATTCCAAACTGCACATAAACACACACACACACACAGAGAGAGAGAGAGAGAGAGAGAGAGAGAGAGAGAGAGAGAGAGAGAGAGAGAGAGAAGAGAGAGACCACAGACACACACAGGCACACTCACACATCCTACAGACACACACACAAACCCCACAGACACACACATACACATATACCACACACACACTACAGACACACACACACCACTGACACACACACACACATACACAGGCACACACACACAAACACACACACACCACAGACACACCACATACACATATACCTCAGACACACACACACACACCACACACACACACACATACACACACACAGACACACACACACACACTCACACACTCTTCAGGGAACCTGTCAGAACAGTTACCATTCTCCTATGGATCTACAGTGTCTGACTCTTTTCAGAATCACCATCATGCTATCCAGGATGGCGCTCTTTTCGAATCAGTCTCTTCATCACACTAAAGGGTTTCTCCTACCATTCAGGGCTCTCTATTGCATTGTGGTCTAACTCTCCTCATGAGGCCCTTCCAAAGGGCACTTCATCTCTGCTCTTCTCTACCAAACTTAGAGCACCTTGTGTAAGTTACAACTTATAATGGAAAATAATCTTCAGAAGCACAATCTCTATACTTCAGAATACTCTCAGTGCAAACAGGATGCTTTTTCTCAGATCCTCATTGCACAGATATATTTGCTTTCATAAATGCATACATGTAAGTGTGTGCATGTGCGTGTGCATGTTCATGTATATGCATGTATGTATGCTTATTCATGCCAGGGGACAACCTCAGGTGTTGTCCTCAAGAACGCCCATCTACCTTCTTTGGGATAAGATATCTCGTTGTCCTGGAGCTCACCAGCTAGGCTAGACTGGCTGGGCAGTGAGACTCAGGCCTCCATCTCCACAGGGATTCACTGGGATTTCATGGGCAAGATAGGATGGCTGGCTTTTTTATGTGGGTCCTGGTGATTGAAGTCGGGTCTTTACGCTAGGAAGGCATCACTGAGCCTGGCTATAGCTAATTTTCACAGACTTGAAGTGGTCTGATATTTTCTGTGATTTCATTTTTCGCCAGTTAATCATTAAAAATATGCAACTTAATATCTACATATTTTGGAGGGCACTAGTCATGAATGCATTATTGATTTCTAATTTGATTTCATCAAGGTTAGCAGACAGTCTGATCTCTTCTAAATTAGAGCTAATTCCTTATTTCCTAGCATATTATCTGTATTTGTAATGCCTCAAGTGCTTGAGAAGAATACAGATTTTTCCCCTATGAGGTCATAAACCATTCTACAAAGAAGCTGTTAGGTCGTATTTGTTAATTTTGACATTGAATCTCAACATCTTTACCATGTTTCCTTTTTATCTACCAGTATGTGTACTTACATATGGCATCATTGTAACTTAAAGTTATGTTTCATTCTTAAACATAGATTCTTTACAAACAAATGTACCTTGGTTTTCTGTTGAAATGCCAGCTGCCCTGGAAAAAGGTGATATTCCCTAGTAGTCTGGAGAAGGTGTGTTCATCTTCTCCTTCCCATCTGGGCCTTTGCCAGAGATCACTAATTGATGACAGTCTTTCTCCCCACAGAGCCCAGATGCTCCTTGGAACACACTGATCCAACACCTCTCTACCAACTGATCTGATTGCAGTATGCCCTTCCAGTAAAGCCTTTCTGCCTTCCCTCCTTAAAGCATCATTGAGTCAAGAGAAGAAAATAAAACTGATTATCTAGCATGTTGGGATAGAAACATCAATTAATTGTTTTCTTGACTAATATATTAGTCAAAACAAGTGACCCACCACTGTTGGATACAAGACATCAATACATCTTTGTGACCTTTCAGAAATAACTGCTGGGTGGGATCCAAATAACCAAGAAATAAATCAAAGTGAACAATCCGATATTAGATAAACCATGGCAAATGGAATTCATCCAAATCTAATTAACCAATTACAGTTACAGGCCATAATGAATACAAGTTCTATTTTGTTAATAGATATGATAAACAGTACTAGGAAGAAGTAAGCCATCTGACCCATGATCTATATGTCTTTAATTATTAGGAGGATGTTGTCACTGAAGAAAAAAGGCTGGTGGCCCAATGTGTTGCTTGTAGACAGCTTGATAAATTATCAGGTTGGCAAACATACTGAGGTGTTCAATAAGAAGGAAGGTCTTTATCTACAAAATACTATGAACAGGATATACCTGGGTCAGGATGGTTTTGGATCAGTGGAACTAACATCAGTGAATCAATAAAGTAGGATTTCCAAAGCTACAATTGTGTGTGATACCTAGGGGTTCAGACATTGAAAGCATCAGTCCCAAAGAGCATGAGAGTCTGAGAGTTTCTATACCCTACAGCTGTTGGGTACCACCTGTTATCCACCTTGTGGGTACAACTGTGTATTGTGGTATTTGCTCTCTGTCCAACAACTGCCTCCAAGGGCAGGTTCCCAGGGGACAGATACCCTGTTCTAACACAGAGATTCTAGGAACTAGATCTAGATTTCTTTCTCATCTCAATGATTGCTACATGTTACTGGGGGTAGGGGGTGGTCCTAGACTTTGAAGTAAGTGCCTGGTGATGAAGGCGGTCCCCTGTAATAGTGGAGGAAGTAATTGTACATAATAAATGAGATGATAAGTGATGAGTAGCGTTATATTTACTTGAATGAGAATCAAAAAACAATTACCCACACCTTAACCTAGTAATTACTCTTCACATTTGTGGGTATCGCTGAAGACTGAAGTCATTAAATGGGTCACAATATAAGGACAGTATTTTGTAAGTCAGTGTAGAAAAGCTGCTTTTCTTCCTCTTCCTTTAGGTGAAGTCCACAATTTGTTATTATTATGAACTTTGTTCTATGGCTTGTTCTGATGTGGCAACAGTGACATAGTTAAAATATACAGCAGAAACACATGCAAAGTATAATAAATTAGAAAATGAAATAAATGCACGAAACTAAAAAATGTAGAGTGTGTGTCCTCGTGATTGTCATCTTATCTCCCAAAGCATTCATAAATTTGGTATTAAAATTAAAATGAAAAACAATGAAAATTGAACATTTAAACAAAAATGTTGATATTATTATAATAATACAAATCAAATCATATTGGTTTTTAGATGTAAAGCTAAGTATAATTCAGTCCTTAAATATGTGCAGGTGTGTGTACATATCTATATAATCTAGATTATACAAGCACACATATTCCATATATATATATGTGTGTGTGTGTGTGTGTGTGTGTGTGAAACTACTTACTGGGAACAGAGGATTGAGGAAAGGATTAGAAAGGAAGAAGGAAGAGAAAATGTGAAAGGATAGTAAGAGTGGAAAAATAAACACGACATTTTCTTTCTCCCAGTGGTATCTAAAATTTTTAAAACTACAATCATGTCAGTTAAAACAATGATACATGTCAGTAAACACCTAAGGAGTTACTGCTTGAACAAAAAACAAACAGGATCATCAATAAAACATACACTGGTCACTTTGGTAAATGGATCAGCATGTCTTTAAAATGCTGAATTCGCACCCAGGGGAATTACGCCTGACCTGCAGCAATTCATGTCTTCTCTTACAGAAGTGCCTCCGTGACTCAGATGTCACCTGCACTCTTAGGCACCACCCTTTGTCCTGTTCAGCCAAGTAGAAATTCTCCAGGTACATGAACTTAGTTGTTCTCTTTATCTAGGACATAGGGCAAAAGTCCTAGAGAAGGCTCTTCCACATGGGACTTGGAATGGTTTAGCCATGCTCATGCATGTGGATTGTGACTCACACCTGTCTACACTAAGTCCTTGACCCCGAGTGACACTGAACTCCTAGAGTCTTTGCTAAATGTACAGGGATTTACATGCATGAGTTAAAAAATAAAACTCTGCTTGCTGTGAAATCTGGGTCCAGAGAAGGCATGTGTTACATCTTCACCTAAAGACTTCTGCACCAAGACTAAATGGACAGCTCTCTTTCAATAAGCACCTGACAAACGCTTCCCGATTCCCCTAAAATCAGTTTTCATGTGACAAGCTGTGGCAGGAACACTGAGTGGCTTGTCTGTGCCAAGGCATCTCAGAGCTAGTGAGACACCCTTCAGCCAACTAAAGCTGAGACCCTGTTGAAACCATAGCAGAGCCTCTTTACCTAAGAAGGGGAGAGCTTGGCACTTTTCCACACGCAATGGGAGGCTTAAAAGTCCCCCCCCCAAGAAAATCCAACAGCAATGTGACATCATTGAAAATTCTATCATTGTTCTGGACATTTTAAAGAAGAGCAAATACCAGTTCCAATTAAAATCCCCTTGTAGAGAAGGGGATGATGCCTCCAATATGATTCTGGATTCAGTGGTACACTGGGAACAAACCAAAAAGAACACTAGAAGGAAAGGGTGGGAGAAAGAAACAAAGAAACAAAGAGAAATGGGGAAGGGAGAAGAGAGAGAACATGGAAGGGGAAGGAAGAAAATGAAAGAAGAAAGGGAGAAATAAGTGGAGGGAAAGATGGTAGAATGAAGGACTATAAGGAAGAGGTGTGTCTTAGTCAGGGTTTCTATTCCTGCACAAACATCATGACCAAGAAGCAAGTTGGGGAGGAAAGGGTTTATTCAGCTTACATTTCCACATTGCTATTCATCACTGAAAGAAGTCAGGACTGAAACTCAAGCAGGTCAGGGAGCAGGAGCTGATGCAGAGACCATGGAGGGATGTTCTTTACTGGCTTGCTCAGCCTGCTCTCTTATAGAATTCAAGACCACCAGTCCAGAGATGGTCCCACCCACAAGGGGCCTCTCCTCCTTGATCACTAATTGAGAAAATGCCTCACAGCTCGATCTCATGGGGGAATTTCCCCAACTAAAGCT
Source organism: Mus pahari (assembly GCF_900095145.1). Classification (NCBI taxonomy): domain Eukaryota; kingdom Metazoa; phylum Chordata; class Mammalia; order Rodentia; family Muridae; genus Mus; species Mus pahari. The sequence continues at coordinate 105,600,128 of NC_034599.1, read as the reverse complement.
CCTTTCTCTCTGATAACTCCAGCTGTCTCAAGTTGACACAAAACTAGCCAGTACAAGGTGAGAAGGAAGGAAGAGGGAAGGAAGGACTAGAGGAGATGAGCAAGGAAAGAAGAGGAAGGATTGAAGGGAGAGATAAAGGAAGAGAGAGAAAGGCAGCGGGAAGGAGGGAGAGAGGGAGGGAGGAGGGAGGAAGGGAGGGAGGAAGGAAAACTACAGGAGCTCTTTGAAGAACATATATGCAAATATTCTCAACTAAATACTAGCAAACTAAATCCACATTACAAAACAATTCGTCAAAGTTAAGTAAGTAGCCCATCCCAGGAACACATGGATAGCTCACCATATATAGTTAATAAATGCAACTGAACACCACGTTCCCTGTGTTCTAAAGCACTGCTCATCATTCCAAGGACAGGAATAGACATAAAAGACAGCTATATCATTTCAATAAAATCAGAAAAGCATTTAATGAAATTGGGCATTTCTTTGAGGGTTAAAAAAAAAAAAAATCAACAAAGTAGGAACAGAAGCTCCCAATGCAAGAAGGGTCATGGTTACCAGCTCACAGCTTTTGCAACACTAAATGAGAAGTGTTCCATGTAAGATATTGAAGAGAATAAAGTTGTCAACTTTTACCACTTCTATTCCGTAGACTTTGTGAAGTTCTACGCAGAATGATATGTAAGAGAAAAAAAATAAAGCACATGAATTGTAAAGAAAGCAGTTAAATTACCCATTTATGGATAATATGGTTACCTAAATAAAACACCACGAAGATGTCAGTGAAAACCTGTTAGAAATAATGAACAAATTCAATAAAGTTACAGGATACAAAATCAATAGGAAAAATCAGTAGTGTGTACATTTGCTAATGGAAAATCCTCGGAAATAAAAACAAAGAAAACGATTCCATTTAGAGTATAAAAATGTCTTAGTAATAAATTTAACAAATAAAATGAGTGATCAAAATAAAAATTCATAACTAATAAAAAATTAAGAAGACATGAATAAATGGAATAATATGCAATTATATTAAAATTCTTATTCTAAATATAGTTATTGTGGTAATTTGAATGAGAGTGGTCCCCACACACTCATGTATTTTAAGTCTTGGCTGGTCTCCAGCTGGTGAAAATTTTTTGGAAGGATTAAAAAGCATGGCCATGTTGGAGGCAGTGAATCACTGGAGATGAACTTCGACCATTCCAAGCCTAGTTTGTTCTCTCTCTCTCTCTCTCTCTCTCTCTCTCTCTCTCTCTCTCTCTCTCTCTCTCTCT
>NC_034599.1:105566557-105598834 GCF_900095145.1 Mus pahari | reverse complement strand
CTCCCTCTCTCTCTCTCTCCCTACTGCCTACAAGTCAGAATTTAAGATCTCAGATACTCCTCTTTCCTGCCTGCTGTTGTATTCCCCACAATGATAAAGTCATGGAGTAGTCCTCTAAAACTGTAAGCATGCTCCCATTTAAATGCTTTCTTTGATTTTTTTTTTTACATTACTTTATTTATTGACTTTACATCCTGATCCTGATCACCACTCCCCTTCTGGTCCCCTCTCACACAGTCCTTTCCTCCTTCCCTCTCCCCTTCTCCACTGAGAGAGTGGAGGTCCCCCTCCCTGGGTATATCCCCACCTTGGCACACAGAGTCTTTGCAGGGCTAGGCACATCCTCTCCCACTGTGGCCAGGCAAGGCAACCCAGTCAGGATCCTCCACAGATAGGCAACAGTTTTAGGGACAGTTCCCACTCCAGTTGTTGGGGGACCTAAATGAAAACTGAGCTGCACATCTACTGCATATGTGCAAGGGCCCTAGGTCCAGCCCATGTATGCTCTTTGGTTGGTGGTTCAGTCTCTAGGAGCTCATGAGAGTTCAGGTTAGTTGACTCTGTTGGTCTTCCTGTGGGGATCCTATCCCCTCTGTGGCCCTCGATCCTTCCCCCACCTCTTCCTTAAGAGTCCCCAAGCTCTGTCCAATGTTTGGCTGTGGGCCTCTGCATCTGTTTCCCTCAGCTGCTGGGTGGAGCCTCTGAGGGGACAGTTATGCTAGGCATAACTGCGTAGTTGTCTGCCAGCATAACGGAGTAATATTAATAGTGGCAGGGATTGGTGCTTGCCCTTGGGATGAGTCTCAACTTGGGCTGGTTATTGGTTGGACATTACCTCACTCTCTGCTCCATCTTTGTCTCTGTATTTCTTATAGACAGGAGAAATTTTGAGTCAAAAATTAAGTGCTTTTTTTTTATAAGTTTCCTGGATCATGGTGTCTCTTTATAGTAATAGAATAATAACTAAGACAATTATGTCCAAATTAAATACCATCCCTATAAAAACATCTCTGAAGGTTAACACAGTATGCGCTTCCCAACACATACCAAAAACATTTTCAAAGAAGTAAAACTCACTAAATAAATAACCTTAAAATTGATGGGAAACCATAAAAAGGTCAAATAACAGAAACAACAGCAACAACAAAACTTGGAAGCATCTTACTACCTGACTCCAAAAATACAGAGCAAAATTATTCTAGTCTAAAGCATGGCTCTGACTTAACAATGGTCACACAGAATAACAGAGAGCAAATATAAATCCGTTTATTCCCTAGTAAGTGGTTTTCATGAATGGTCAAGGAGATATAATGGAGGAAGAACGTGCTCTCTAATAAGTGATGTAGCAGAAGCCAATACTTGTATACGAGTTGAAATTGGGCCCAGGTATCACATCATCGGCAGGCCTCAGCTCAAATGGATTATGGATTTTTATTTCAGACTCTAAACTGAAACTTTAGAATAGGACCCATGAACTTATGGGTTGTGAAACTTTTAAAAGTGTCACTTAAGACCATAGGAAAGCACAGATATATTTATATTATGATTTATAACAGTAAAAAAATTATAGTTATGAAGTGGCAATGAAAATAATTTTATGGTTGAGGTCACCGCACTATGAGGAACTCTATTAAAGGGTCACAGCACGAGGAAGGTTGAGAACCACTGCTCTAGAAGAAAACATGGGAGAAATACTTTATTACCTAGACCCGAACAAAGACACTGCGGTTACGACCTCAAGTACACGAGTAGCAATAGCAAATAAGTATAGCTGTTTGCAAATGGCATAGCTTCTCTATGGCAAAGAAACAGCTGCAGAGAGATAAGCCTGTGGAATAGGACAAGTGTGGGTGTGTAATTATACAAGAAGCCATGCTCCTCAATATCAAGGCAAGGATTCCACGTTGTTAACAAGTCTACAAAGGGCTTGAATAGGCATCTCTCAAAAGCAGACAGACAGATGGACAATAGGTAGTTGTAAAAGTACTCAATAGTGCTAGTTAGAGAAAAGGAAAGGAAAGCCACGGTGAGCTTTCACCCATTCCTGTTAGGATGGATATCCGAAAAAATGGAAGAAGTGTGACCTTGCCTCACCGATGAGGATGCTAGTGAGCACTGGAAAACCTATTAAACAAACCACCGTGGATTTATTTTTCTCATTTTATAGTACTTTTTTGCATATGTGTGTGTGTGTGTGTGTGTGTGTGTGTCTGCCTGACTCTTTCTCTGCCTCTGTCTGTCTCTGTCTCTGCTGTATGTATGTATGTATGTATTATGTATGTATGTATGTATGTCTCTTTGCCTCTGTGTGTATCTGTCTGTCTCTATGTGTGTGTCTATCTATCTCTTTGTATCTCTGTGTCTGTCTGTCTGTCTCTTTGTCTGTGTATATGTCTGTCTGCCTCTTTCTCTGTCTCTGTCTTTCTCTGTGTGTCTCTGTCTAGCCTTTGTCTCTCTGTCTCTCTGTCTCATTGTCTCTGTCTCTGTCTCTCTGTCTCTGTCTCTCTCTCTCTCTCTCTCTCTCTCTCTCTCTCTCTCTCTCTCTCTCTCTCTCTCTCTCTCTCTCTCTCTCTCTCTCTCTCTCTCTCTCTCTCTCTCTCTCTCTCTCTCTCTCTCTGTGTGTGTGTGTGTGTGTTTACATGTCATGGTGCATTGTGGAGGTCAGAAGAACTCTAGTGGGAATCAGTTCTCTCTACTATCTGAGTTCCTGGGATAGAATTTAAGTCCATTTGTCTCACTTGGCAACAAACACCTCTACCCACCCACTCTACCAAAACTACTGTGATTTTTCAAACCTTGAATGAGTATTCACTCTTCATGAAACAGACCCAGAGCACAACTGAGACAGTGTAAAGGAGTCCAGGACTTTTATTATTGTTATTATTTTCTTTATTTACATTTCAAATGCTATCCCGAAAGTTCCTCATACCCCCACCCCCACCCCTGCTCCCCTACCCACCCACTCCCACTTCTTGGCCCTGGCCTTCCCCTGTGCTGGGTCATATAAAGTTTGCAAGACCAAGGGGCCTCTCTTCCCAATGATGGCCAATTAGGCCATCTTCTGCTACATATGCAGCTAGAGACACGAGCTCAGGGGGTACTGGTTAGTTCATATTGTTGTTCCACCTATAGAGTTGCAGCCCCCGTCAGCTCCTTGGGTACTTTCTCTAGCTCCTCCATTGGGAGCCCTGTGCTCCATCCAATAGCTGACTGTGAGCATCCACTTCTGTTAAGGCCCATGTTGGCGAAGATGATGCAAAACATTTGTGTGTCCACAAATGAAGCTCTTTTTCTATAAATATATTTAGTAAAGATTAATAGAACTGGAAGAAATAATTGAAATATCACCAACTTTCAAGACTCTCCTCTTGTCAGCTGAGAGAAGAAACCATCAGCCAAGTCAGTAAGGAAGTGGAAAACTCATTTACTACATGTTCTTTTCAAACATACATGGAAGGGGGAACAGGGCACATGTATGCTGGGCCATAGAGCAACTCTCAGTAGATATTAGAGAATGTTTTTCCCTTCCACTCCAGGCCAGGCTGGACCGCACCATTTCAAATCAAAGCCTTTAGAATTTTGTGCCAAGAATAAAAAGAATGGATGTGGGGGTAAGGAACAAAAATAGGAAAAAAATCGGAGAGTGGGTGGTGTGGTGAGGAAACCTTTTCTGAACAGTGCGGCTGGGTCTGGAGGGAGGGAAATGTAGGCTATATCACTACAAGTTGCATATTGTGTTGAAAAGAATTTAAAGTGTAGAAGTGAGATTTCCTGAAAATCACTTCCCCGTGCTAACATGACACCAGATAGCTAGGATCTCTCGTTGAGGTTATCCATGTTGCATTTTTAAGTAGACTATACTCTGATAAAGACCAGTATGCAACTAGACTGTCTTCCACCAGGCACCAATTCTTTGGAATTTTGCATATGCTATTTTCTTTCCTCACTAATTCTCCTCTAAGTCTCCTCAGGCCTTTCCCAGGCAGCTGCTTCGTCTTCTGTGCTATGGTCCCAGTCGAGTTACATGGCCTTTCCCACCCCTTGTTTGTGAGATACATTTAGAAAATGCCAGTAGGTGGTAAAAAAAAAATATGTTGTGACACACGTAGACAAATTTGATTAATGTCATGTAGCTTAGCTAATGTGAATAAATCTAAGTTTAATTCAGAGCCCCTCGAATGGAGACATGGCACAAGGACAGAACATTTGCTTAGTACATGTAAAGTGGAAGACAAACATACCAGGTTAGTCCCCTGCGCCACACCAAAGCAAAGCTAAGAATAAAGAAATTAAAAAAACAAAACAAAACAAAAAAAAACCTTCAACTAGAATTTCCAAAAACAAACAAAACAATCATGTATATATTGTCCCAGTTTGTTTTCTGTTGCTGTGATACACACTGACTGAACTCAAGTTGGGCAAGGAACGAGTTTATTGTGTTTTCTGGTTTGCAGTCCATCATCACCTTAAGGTGCCCTGTCTCTGTCTTCTAAGCTGAGAATTACACCTGAGCCATTGGGGCCACAACCCAAGGTTTCTATGGATTCAGAGGCTCCGACTCAGTCCTTTATTCTTTCCAAGGGCATCGCTTTAAATACTGAGCCATCCCTCAGCCCCTAGACTGCCAGCTTCTCACCACAGTCACACAGGGCAGAAGGAAGACCCCCTGAGGTCTCTTACATTGGAGTGCCAAGCTCTCTTGGGAGATAGTCATCTCCTGGAGGCCCTGCCTCCTTGTCCCAGCATATAGGGTATTGGCACTGAGAGAACAGAGATTTCTATTTCAAACTTTCCTTTTCCTCATTACATAAAAATGCTGAAAAATCTCCCTCGTTTACCCACATATCAGAAATACCAGGAAGACTGAACCTCAGCTTCTGCGCTTTCGGGTTATATGCGGAGAATAGACTTTTCCTGGCCAGGAGAAATCATGAAAAGAAAGTTCTTCAGTGTGTGCCAGGGTCTGGCCTTCCATTGCAGTTACTGAAGATGCAGTACCTAAGATATGTATAGAGCAGTCTTCAATAACACTGAAAGTGAGAGAAAAAAAAAATAATCAGTGACTGACATTGTGGTGACAGCTCACAGCCAACTCCAGGCCTCACTGCAGCAGGGTCTGGATTCAGTGTCATCAGGTGCCACACTCTGGGGCGCCCCTCCCTTTAAATAGCTTAGGAACAGCTGGGCTGGCTGCTGTGCCCCAGCTCAGCCTCACATTCTCTTCCAGTTTTAACTCATGATCTAGCACTGGATTCTGGTGACAGCTGTCGGCTGTCCGCTAATCTCTCCCAACTTCTCTTTATCAATGCAGCAATTGAAAGTTGTTTTTATTCTTTGATCTTTCCATACTTCGTCTGTGTGTGTGTGTGTGTGTGTGTGTGTGTGTGTGTGTGTGTAGAGGAATGTACATGCCTATGCATATACAGGTCAGAAGACACCCTTGGGTATGGCTACTCAGTGTCATTTACCCTTCTTTTTTTGAGACAGGATCTGTTACAGGACTGGAACTCCCTACAGAGGTTAGATAGGCACTGAAGTTCCAGGTACCTGCTTGCCCTGCATCCCCAACATGTCATCATGCCAGGTTCTGGGATAGAACTCTAATCCTTTAGCTTAAAGAAAGAACCTTACCCAGAGAACCAACTCCCTAGCTCAGTTCAAACATCCTTAGTAGCATTTCCTTTTGGAGACTCAGACCACATAAGGTTTGTCTATCATATTTCTAAATTTTCCTATTTCTCTTCTTTTGAAATCTTGAGAATGTTCAATACACCATGTTCCAATCTGGCTTTAATTTCCTTTGTCAACTTGTTTCTCCTGCAGCTCAGAGCTAGAGAAAGGTGGAGTTTCCCAACTCTTACAAGGTGAAGTTGGGATAATCATACATTGAAATTTCTCCAGGCAATGATGCTTTTGGTAGCAGCAAAGGTGACTGGGGTGCCCATGGCTGTGTCATTTTTCCTCTGGACTAGAGTTAAGATTAACATTGGGATTCTACCATACACGTAGCTGAGAATTTAACCTCTAGATGATCTCTCTGTGATGCCTTCTGATATGGTTTCCATCTAATGTTCTCTGCCCTGGTTCAGCAATCACTTAGCAAGCATATGCATCTTTTGCTTGAGCATGTCTCTTCCTCTCATTAGGGATCTACTGGTTCTGTATAATTTACCCATCCTCATTGTGCTTTCTGATCATAACTTGCCTGTCTTGGACCACAGCTCACAAGCAGAATAGCATATCTATTTACAGAATGCCCCTTTGTTTCTGGTGTTCTTCCACTGTGTCCTCAATGACATCAATGCCAAATACTTGCTGTCCACTGGTGACTTTGTGTTCCTTGCTTTATCTTATTGAGCCACCCCTCTGCATAAGAGAAGGACTTGTGTTCTCTAGTAAATAAGAAAAAAAAACTCCCATGAAACAGTCCTGCATGGCATGACATCTATGAACAGGATGAGACATACACCGATTTCAAAAAAATCCACATTTAGTTTATGTGTATGAGTGTTTTTCCTGCACATTCCTAAGTGTACCATGTGCATATAGTGCCCACAGAGGCTAAAAGAGGGCACTGGATTCCCTGGAACTGAAGTTACTGGCAGCTTTAAGCCATGCATGGGTACTGGGAAGCAAACCTTGGCCTTCTGCTAGAGCCATCATCTGTGCTCTTAACTGCTGAGCCATTTCTCCAAATTCCCCTCTCTTCTTTCTGTTCAGTTAAGTCTATTAAAATGTAAGGGATTTGAATGGCAGTGACCAAGAGAGGAATGCATCAAATGTAATTTATTTTAAAAGCAATTGGAAAAGGATGTACCTAAGTAGCATGTCTAACAAATTGAGCAGAACGACCAGATTAGATTTTTAATCTACCTTGATTTGGGAACTAGATCCAACAGGAAGATGTTAATTTTTTTGACAAAAGCCCTGAAAATATCTTTTTCTGTTAACCAGTATTTAGTGTGAGATTTTAAAGTGCTTGCACTGTAAAATATCCCAGTTAGATGCCCAGCTGCTTCTCTTTTCTCTTCATCAAACTTTATGGGGTGAGTCAATACAACCCCATGCTTCAGTGAAAGACTGTCAAGTTCAGAAGAAACACAACACGGAGGACAAATTTAGGAACTAAAGAGGAGGTGGTGGAGGGGATAGCAATTGTGCTCCTCTTTCCCTTACTTTTATTGCAGAACATGGGCAGGATACCATGCATCAGGCTCCTTACACACAGGCATGGTGATGGACAGTGGAGGATCAGGAGACCCTGGGGCGCCACCTCTTCTCCAGGATCTAAGTTTTATGTGTACACATTCTTGCTGTGTCATCCAGTTGGCCTTTCTTCCTTTGGAATCCAAGGAACTCTTAAGTCCTCTTTCTTGTGTGGCTAAATAAGCTCCCAACAGACCAAAACCTCACTGCTATACTAATAGTGAGCTCTGTAGAATAAAAGCCAATAGGTGCTAGAAGGGAACTGATCCTAGAATCAAAAGAGCATTGGGTTCAAGGTTAAACATGCTCATGGCTTACAGATAGCCAACAATCTAACATCAGCTCTGGGTGATAATAGCTAAGACTCTATTTAACAAAGGTTTAGTCACATGACTTGTGGAGAGTAATAGAAGATTCCAAAGAGCTGTTCACACATTCTGTCCATCTCATCTGAAACCTTGGGGTTTCACCCTGTGTGAACACCACAGAATGCAGACCTGTTGAACAGAATTTTCAGTTACTGATCTAAATGCTGAGTAAGCAATTTGAGCCCAGTCATGTTAAATGTCTCCTAAAGCGAAATTCACCAGACCGGTCACCGGGCCACAACAGAACAAAGTCTGGATATTGCCATTCACCCAGTCTATCATTTAATGCAAAGTGTTACTAATTATCAAATAATAATTGTAAGACGGCATTTAGGCTGTCCTTCAGATAGGTCTGACTTTAGAATTAGTAACTAATAAGTTTAAAGCAGAGATCATAATTAAACTAAGTGAGAGAAATTAAAATATATTTTAAATGAATAAAAAGATAAGGAATGTGAGAAGATAAATATGAGAAAAATAGATGTGAGAAAATAACAAAATAAATTCTAAACTGAAAATAACTAAATTTTTAATTTCATAGCTGTTCTAGGGCTGAAGAGAACATGTTTGCTCCTAAAAAGACCGTCAGGCCCCTCTTCCACATGGAGTGCTGACAGCAGGAGAAATAGCTTCTCCCAGGAAGAACATACCAATTGGCTGTCCAGTGCCAAATGGTCAGCTATGAAAACACACTTGGAAGTAACATAATACAGACCAGCAGGTTGTAATTCATGTATTTAGGCATACATTCACAGACACACACACTTATATACATACTCACACATTAAAACATACACACTCACACACATACACACATTCATATACAAACACACACTCACAAACACACACATATGCACACACATACACACACACTGACACAAACTCACACTCATATGCACAAACACACATATACAAAAATACACAAATACACACATATGCACATACATGCTCATACACACACACTTAAACATACTCATACACACATGTACACATAAACACACACATACATATATGTAACAAAGATTTTTTTAGAGGGCTACAAATTTGTAAGAGAGCAAGGAGAGGTACATAGTAGGGTTTAGAGGGAGAAAGGGAAGTGGAATGATCTAATCATAATATAATCTCAGAAACTTAAAAAAAATTAAGAATAAGATATAAGCTTGAAATTTCACAATATTACTAAAATCCTAAATAAAATAAGTTTTCCAGCTATCAAAAAAGCAACCAGGAGTTTTCACATACATGAATATCTGTAAATGTATACAAATAATCATTACATATACCATATACATGTGTGTGTGTGTGTGTGTGTGTAAGATATATACTACATGTCATAGTACATGAAATACTTTTTGAAAATTCATTTGCTGAGTAGACAGGCATTTATAACATAAATTGAGGTTAGAGATGGCTGTGTGGTTAAGAGTATGTGTTGCTCTTTCAGAGGACCCAGGTTCAGTTCCCAGCACCCACATAGCAGCTAACAACCACCTATATATACCTCTAGCTCCAGGAGATCCAATTCCCTTTTCTGACCTCTGCAGGCACCAGATATGCATGTGGGATGTATCCACTCATGAAGGCTGACTACTCGTGTACATGAGATATAATAAATAAATATAAAACTTCAAACCTAATACATAAAACACAGAGTAGATATATATGTTATATATATAAAACATATGACATATGTTATATACCATATGTGATATATACTGTGTTGTATAATATACTATGTATGTATCTTACACACAAGCCAATCAATTTTTTTAGGAATCACATTAACACAATGGAGAACACAGTTATGAAATTGGATATGTCATTGAAGCTATCATACAAACCCACTGAAAAGTCATCCTATAAATTATATATACTGCATACTATATAATATACTGTACTAAACAATATTTTATGCATGAGTAATTATATATGTAAGATTACTTAATAAGCTTATTTGTAAGGGTATATATGTGTGTAAATATTTTCACATGAAATTTTTGTCTTGTTACTATAAATCAGTCATGCAATATTGTTTGCTAAGGACAATCTATAAAAAAGTGTTATATGCTCTATTTGGTGAACCAAAAGAAGCTACGGACAGTTGGCAGCTTCTGAGTATCTCTTTATGGGTGTTGCTCCAGTAGATCAGCTATGTTCCAGTGAATATGTGCCACACCTTAAAGTGTATAATTATCACACATTAGAGTTGGTAAGTGATTAAAGTTTTCAAAATGAATAAGATATATTAATATAACCAAAACTTTACAGTAAATATTTAGTTAGTTTTTCTACAGCATACTCAGTTCACCCTGATGAATCTTTTCTAGTCGAGCTAATAGAAATGGCAAACTCACAAAGAAATTAGAACGAACATCCTTGGAGGCTTAGTAAATTATGAGAAAAGAAATATAGATTGAAAAGGAAATTAGACTGAGGAAATCATCCAAGTCCTCCTACATAGCAGGGAAGACTCCCACCTAGGTTGAGAATGAAGAGTGAAGTCTGAGCCTCAGAGGCCACGAGAAGATGGCTCTTTGTGAATCACCTCCTGCCTCTGTGTGAGGTCAACACACCACACCTGTGTGTCTCCAAATCTTGTCAGTGATGTGGATCACTTGGGGCAGGACTGAAGTGCTTGACAGCTTCAACTCACCAACCTGCTCACTCAACTTCCTGATCCTGTTCCCATGCCTTTCCTGTTTGTTGTCATGGTTTCCTTGCCATGATGGACTACATTCCTCTGGAACTACAAGCCCAGATAAGCCCATTTCCTTTCTGTTGCTTTTGTTCAGGTACTTTGTCACACCAACGGAAAAGAAACCGAGGCAGACAACATGAGGAGAGATATTTAAAAGTACGCAGAATGGCAGGTTAGTTGTTTGCTATGTTTGCAAGGGAAAAAAAAAAAACCAAACAGCTATATTCTAATAGGGTGAATATGCAAATGAAAACTAATTATTCTGAGATACATAAAGATAAAAATATAGTATGCAAATAATTAGGAAACAGAAGTGTACGAAAATATGAAATGAAACTGATTCCTTAAGTTATTTTGAAGAACCTATCAAGCGCAGGTTTTTTTAAAAGCTTTGTTTTTATCCTTTTTAGTTGCGTATAGGTAAGTATGCTTGCAGGTAGATTTGTGGGCATGGTTGCAGGTGCCCGCAGAAGTCTGGGGTGTAGGATTTCCTTGAGCTGAAGTTGCAGTAGGTGCTGGGGTGCTTCGCCAGTGATGACAACCAATGTTAAGACCTCTGAAAAACCTGGCGTGGGGCGCACATCTTTTATCCCAGCACTCAGGAGGCAGAGGCAGGCGGATTTCTGAGTTTGAGGCCAACCTAGTCTACAAAGTGAGTTCCAGGATAGCCAGAGCTACACAGAGAAACCCTGTCTCGAAAAACCAAAACCAAACCAAACCAAACCAAAACAACAACAACAACAAAAACCTCTGAAAAGCAACAGATGTTCCTGACTACTGAGCCATCTCTCCAACCTCTCAAGCTCAGCTTTTTAAGATAGAGGCAATTCACTATTTTTGCATTACATTTACATGGAAATAGAGAAAGATGGGAAGTTAGCAGATGAGATGTTCTACCAGGTCATTGGGCAGTCCATGGAAGAGCACTAAATAGACCGCTGTAATTGGGGAACGTGGGCTAGAACATTGGAAGATGAACAAAGAGAGATCCTAAAGTGGAACTTCTAAAACGCGTATAAATGAAATAGTAGTAAAGCAATAGATGGTTAAGATCACGGGTTGGTTAGAAAGAAAAAGAAAGAAAGATCAAAGTAAGACATGAGAAAGCCATAAAGAAGCCCATTCAGGAAAAGGAGACAGTTTTGAGCAGCGAGAGCCTACAGTTTATATCTAATATAAGCCTCGGGAAAGAAATCAAAGAAGCAATAGTCAAGGGGAAATTCTTCAGAACTAAATCAGGAAGAGGGTAACAGAGTGGAGGACAGCCCTGGTGGTATAAATGGAGACAGATCTATCAGATTAATCCCTGGATTGTATTTGTAGGAAACCAACAGTTGTCTACCTTAAAGGAAACACGACTGCAATTCAGAACATACACTAGTAACAATACAGAAGATGCGAAACGAATGTTGTGAATATCAACACGGGCAGGTCAAAAGAAAACTTTTCTGTCTATGTTAATGATGGGCAAAATCAACTTTCAAAAGGCCATGGGTAGCTAGAATGCCCCAATGGGAGGGGAAGCCCTTGGTCCTGTGAAGGCTTGATGCCCCAGTATAGGGGAATGCTAGGGTGGTGAGGCAGGAGTGTGGATGTGGGTGGGGGAGCACCCTCATAGAAGCAGGGGGAGGGAGGACGGGATGGGGATTTACAGAGGGGAAACCAGGAAAGTGGTTAACATTTATAATATAAATAAATAAAATATCCAATTTAAAAAGTGGAAAAAAGATAGCAGGAAACACACACAACTTAACATTTTGTCTCAAAGTATACTTAAAATAAAAGAAACCAAAACCCACAATATTTGTACAGGAAAGATTAACAACCTTCTAGAAATAATAGAAGACAGAAGAAGTTAGCGCTGTTCACTCAGAGGCCGGATGAGCGATGCAATAGCACAGAGGGAACAGCAGAGGCTCGCTTGAAAAAGTGCAAATGGTTTATTGTTAGATGGCTTAACTAACGGGTTTGCACAGAACCTCTACTAAGGGAGATACATTGTGTCCATAGCACACAAACTATTGGAAGACATTGTATGGTAAAGGCTAGAGGACAGCCCCACAAACTAAAATCACTGACAGAGATAAAGCAAAATTAAGTCTCTGTGGTAAAATATGAGGCATCCTTTAAAAAACCAGGTCATTGTAAATTTAATTCAAATGATAAAAGTACTTCCTAAATTCTCATGGTATGATAATGATTTATAATGCAAATTATAGTGTAGAACATCCATATAAAAATAAAGCTTGTACTATAAATAAAATTATATTATATATAATAATGTTACTATTATATTTATATTATAAATACAATTATATATATTATAATGTAATATTATAATATATAATGTTAATGTAATCATGTATATTTAATATATAATAGTAACATGATAATAAAGCCTCAACAGTAACAGCTTTGGTTTACAGCAGATGCATGCTGAGTCCAGATGCATATCCTTAAGTGTGTCTAACAGGCAAAAACATTCAGATTTAATGAGCTAAGTTTACTCCTTAAGTGGTCAAAATAATAACTGAACAATCACTAGAATGTTCAAATGAAACATAAAAATATAGGAGTTAATGAAATAGTAAAAGTGTTTTATTTAACACCTGGGCTATTTGGAGAATTACTATCAAAAAAAATACAACTCTGATAGCATTAGTAAAAATAGAAGTTAAACAATTGGATCTAGGAATGAAAGATGTTACAGACAAAAGTAACAGTGAAGAGGAGTGCTGAACCCCGAAAATCCTCACTGCAGGTGAAAAGAGGGGTTGGCTGGGATTTTACATTTAGAGAGACAATAGAAAATGCCACCATCTCTCCACAAACACCCTCTAACTTCAACTCAGTTCTGATGTAAAAACCTTTGAGATAGTGTATGAAGATTTCCAGGCTAGTTCTAGAATGTAAACAAAGGTGAGAGCAGTGTAACTCTACTGCTGGGGTAATGCTAGCATACACCAGGAACGAGCTCCTTCTGGCTATGTGCCAAGCCTTAGTGTCAATACAACAGCACAGGATTGAGTCGATAAAATCTAGACTCGTCCCTGCATTTTAGAAATAAAAATAAAAGTAATAATGAGGTAGGCTTAATAGGGTTCATTGATAAAAATGACTTGTTTGGAGACAGGTTCTGTAGCAATTCTTGCCTTAGGACTTTTTAAGCCTGGCTCTTTTTAACTCACTGCCTGTCTCATGTTGTAGGATTAGTAGTTTATAAATCATGACAATCTAGATGGACTTTGTAACAAGCACCAGTTCTCAATGGGTTACGCCACAATATCAGTTCTTGATTAGCTTATCTGTCTCATTGGGTCATCATCAAAGCTGGTTCTGTGGAGACCCTCAGAGACTCATCAAGTTTGTGAAACTTCCATAACCCCTTGCCTTGATTCTCTGTACATCCAACCTCATGTTTATCACTGTGGGGGATAAAGAAGAACCTAGCACACCTCAGAGAAGTGTCATTTGTCAAAACGTGATACCACTCCCATGGTAATTGAATGGTCCATTCATCCTGACCTCGTCAGACTGCAAGAAGGTGGGATAAATGCATGCAGGAAAGTCAGGAAGTGGGCGCTGAGTGAGCCTGTGTTACAGTTTTCTAAATCACAGAGAAAGTAAGGACAGACTATTGCCTGGCACTCTTCTATTCCCACAGAACCTTCCTTTCTGCCAATGCACTCCTAGGAGCTGAGGAGTTGCCATAACGGAATCAAATCAGTGCCTTTGACTCTGTATGGCTACAGTCATAAGCAAAAAAAAAAAAAAAGGACATTTTTAGACCCCTTTGGGTGTTTCCTAGGGATCTGCTTTATTCCTGGGGGAAAAAAGGGCAGATCTCCAGTCCATCAAATCCTAACATCTGGGCCTGAACATGTTCAGTTTTATTTAAAATTGTTTACCAAAGAGAAGTAAAATGGCCATAAGCAAACACAGAGAATTTCTTTTGTTCATTACATAAAAATGATTTTGTCTTAATTTAAAGCAATCTGGGCTACTGGGGTAGCTCAGCAGGTAAAGGTGCTTGCTGCCAAGCCTGAGGACCTGAGTTCAATTACAGGACCCAATGTGGTAAGGAGGGAACTGATCTCACATGTTGTCCTCTTACACAAACACACACACACACATGCGTGTGCAGGCATACAGGAATATGAACATATATACACAAACACAAACATACCAGATTTTTAAAATATCTTTAAAATCCCTTAATTTAAAAGTGTATTTTAACATTTTTGTGGTATACTTAAATTCTATAAAACCAATATAACAAAAAATGAACAACCAAATGCTCTCTAGTAAATCCTGATAATAAAAGAAAATGATACTCAGAAATTAGTGTACGAACTTTAATCTAGGATTGTATGAAAGTGGTGAGCCTGGGCTACAGGAGACATCAGGAGGGAATATCCATTTACTTTCAAGAGAATAGAATCTCCCAAGTTGGAACTCATGTATTCTTTTACTTGTAGCATAGGTACATTTAAAGATTTAATGAACTACTGTGTTGTCATTAATATATCAGTATAGTCAAAGACAGAGAAAGAACTCACGATTCATTTGAAAGTAGAGAGGCGAGCAGGGAACAGGGGAGTGGATTATAAAATAACACGTATTCTATAATCCATGATTGCAAAACAGATCCATGGATTTACAGATACCTATGCATAGAGATTGGCTAAGCGACAAAGCCATGGCAACTTGGGTGGTTGTATTCTGGGAAAGGTTTTATTCTGTTCCCTTTGATTTTGAAATCCTCTTCTTTTCCCCAAAATGCCTCTTTACATTGCATAAATGTAAATTTCATTTTGAAAAGAAAAAAAATACGTTCTTTGAAGAATGGCTTTAGAGAACAAATTGTACATTTATTCAGATAATTCTGTAATGTTGTCCTTCTGGAGAGGTTGGATAGGAGATGACAATTATCTTTTTAGTAAGACCTAACTATTTTTTGAAATATCAAGTGTATGGACAGATACACACACACACACACACACACACACACACACACACATATCTCACTTTCAGGTTTGGAGAATAATTTCAAATTCAGATGTCCTGCATTGAATTAGAAATGGGCTGTAGCTAGTTCCCCCCCATCCCCCATAACACCTAATTAATAGCCTTTACTTGTGGCTAAGAAGTCAAATATCTGATCTCGACACTCATCTGCTCCTGTGTGATGAAGGAACGAGTGTCCATCCTGGGGAATCTATGTCCTTAGGAAAGGCTATAAAAGAGATGGACTACAGACCTAGCATGGCACATGCTCTGGTTTAGGCTCTGGTTCCTGTCCTTCCTGGGGCTTCCTGGATACCATATCGACCTCTCTTTTCTTATGTGGTCTCCTAAGGCTTGTGCGTTTTCTCCACTTTCATTTTTTTTTTTTTTTTAAGACTGAGTGTTTTGTGTGTGTTTGTTTTCTTTTCAATCAATAACACCTTTGTCTGGGGAAATGGCTCATTAGATGAAAGCGCTTACTTTTCAGGCCTTAGGATCACAGTTTGGATCCCCGGAACCCACAGGAAAGCCAGATGAGCTTGGAGCCCCAAAGGCCCTGGCCAAGCTGGCCAGTTAGACTTGATAGACCAGTGAGCTCTGGTTCCAGCAAAGAACCCCACCTTAATAAATAAAAGTGAAGATTGGCAGAGGAAGATCCCAATGTCAATCTCTGGCTCCATACATACGTACACACATGTGAATGTGAACTGCAAATACATGTGTGCCCAGACCACATGTGACAATGCATACTCCACAAGCAAAATAGAAAGCAATATGCCTTTAGAGGGTTCCATGTGGAACTATACGTCTATCTGAAGAGGTCCTAGAATTGTAGATGATAAGGGTATCCCACCCCTGCTCTGCAGAAAGAAAATCGTCCTGCCTCTGTCGCCCTGCCTGACACCATGAGAGCCTGGGGGCTTCTCAGGATGCAAATGGGCAAACACCATGCTCTGCTCTCCAGAATGGGGAAGGGGGGGGGAGCAAGATGTTTTGAGTGTCAATGTATCTGACCCAAGGAATGCTGAAAAGAAGCAAGGTGATTTATTCAGCAGCCTTCCTGGTCTACTGTCTCTCAGATCTTTCCCTGACAGGTTTTCCAAACCTCCCTGTAGCAGATGCTTCCTGTGCCCCTCCAGTGCCCCTCATCTGACTCCAAGGAAGCTCCAAGAGAGCTGCAAGCACATTTATTTTTAAGAAACTTCTTGATCTGCTTTGGCAACAGAGCATCACTTCATGGGAGTGCAGGCCAGGGGTCATTCGTGGTCTGCCCGCTCACGGGGATCATTTTCTTACATTGCACACAGCCTACTGCAGAGGAGACAGAGTTGGAACCAAGGGATCTGTGCCATCTGAACATTTGGTTTCTAGTCTCCGAAGTCCTCTTTGTTTTTGATCGTGACATTTCTTCACGCTCAGATGCATACATGATGTAACATTCTTTGTTGATGTTCTGAAATGTGTTTTTGGAGTTATTTTGGCTGAGTACAAAGTAAGAATGGGGCTCTCTTGACTTTTCTGGCTGAAATGTTAATCTTGCCATCAAACCACCCTCACCCCACCCCATCTTTCTCCTTGCCTTTCTCCCTTATGTCTATTTCTAAAGCTTGAAACCCAACCCCAAGACTGATATTTAATAGGCCCTAGCCAGTTTTGCTGGATATGAGGCAGATAAGAACTCTCTCTAGGGAATATGTGGGCCTTTACTGTGGAGGGGGTGTTTGCCCTTAAGTGGAGTTCCTCACAACCTAATTGTTGAGAAATGTTGCAAGTTCACTAGCACGGAAATCCGACTTCTCGCTTCAGCTGAAAAGGTGCTCATAAAGGTAGCTGGGTTATTCTAGCAATTCGCCTTATTTTGAAAATCCAATTTGAGAGCTTCATTAAAGGGCACTAATTTAGTGTCTCCAGGGAATATGTGTTTAAAGGAGCTTGCCAACAGCCTCGGATGTTTGCCAGTGTATAGGTGAGATCAACTCCCTAAGCTGGAGTTACCTGGCTACAGGTTCACTCCTTCATTGCAAGCACAGTACCAGCAAACACTCAAGGGCCTTCAGACCCAAGTAAGAGCACTTTGTCACTCCTCCATGGCATCTTTAAAGTGAGAGTATCACTGCCACTGTGACTTTATCACTCAGAGGTCTGACATGGAAGATCTCATTTTATACAGTGAAAGGTCTGGGCCTTAACTGTTAAGAACTACTTCAAATCATTTAAGGAAATGTGCACACCTTTCAAACGCCTACAATAAGAACATTGCTCACTACCTGCCTAATAGACCCAAGAGGATATTTCAGTCCCACACCAAGACACAAATTTTTTAAATTGGATAGCTGAATACTGATTAGTAACATGGCCTCAAATAAACTTGAGTCTTCTTAGGCCACCAATTTGTTGGCTCCATGTATATTTGGAGAAAAGACAGAAAATACAATTGAGTTTTAATGTTTTAAATCCAAGTGTTCTTCTTATTTTCAAACAGAGCTTAAAAAATTCACAAGAGATGTTGCTTTAAATATCATCATCTAGTTTGTCCATTATTGTTAAGATTTAGAAACTTTTCCTCAGTCTAAGTGCTAGGGTGTTTGTTTGTTTGTTTGTTTGTTTTGTTTTTTAAAACCAGGATTCTCACAGAATTCCCCTCTCCTTTTCAAAAGCTGCCATTTCTGTTCTGGTTTACAGAACTGGATTCTATGTGGGGTTGCACAGGTATATGTGTATGAGAAGATATCTACACTGACCACATACACAACTTAACACACTTCCCCAAGAAGAAAATTAGTGTTTGGTTATTAGGATTAAATATGATTAGTTTATGATTAGAAACATTTTGATTTTTTTTCTGTTATATTCCAAGTGGCTGGAAAACACTTACCAATACGTTTTGAGAGGAGTTAGCAGGAAAGACGGAGCTAAAACCAAAGTGCTTCTGGGTCCTGGAAGCTGGAGAATCCTTTTGCCTGAAACTTTCTGCTGTGGATTTGTCCTGCCCTGCAGAAGTGGAAACCCAGAGGGAGATGCTAACAGCTAGAGAATAATGATCTGTTCAGCAGGGACCAGTCCAACCTCCTACTCCCTGCAGTGTACACATGCGTGAGCGAACACACACACACACACACACACACACACACACACACACACACGGCAGCATGACCATAAAGATTCTGTGCAAATCACTCTTCTAGAACACCACGGAAGCCATGTGCCTTATAAGCCTAGTGTTTGTTTTTCATTTTTTTAACGACTACCATTAAAGGTAGGTGTACCTAAATAGAAGTCAATAAATAAATAAATAAATAAATAAATAAATAAATAAATAAATAGAAGAAGAGATTTTCATAGCATAGTTTATGGTAGTTATATATTTGTTGTTTGTTCATGGGGTTACTAATCACCAACTGCTAAGCTCTTGTTGTCAATATATTGTACATTGCAGCAGATCCACACTTAACTCACTGTCTGCATCTCAGAAGCTTGGGTATTGGATATTGTTAAAATGAGCTTTGGCAGTTGCACACAGAAGTGTGCGACTATAATTTTGCTACCCATTAATAATAAGCCAGCCAAGAAGGGCAGAATCCAATGCCTTGCTCTCAGCTGGGGGTAGGAAGCTAGAATGGCCTGTCTTGGATGGTGACCTATGCTGTCAGAAAGTAGGATGTATAGTCGCTAGCGGGTGGGAGGTATTCCAGAAATTTATTCACTCTTCACTGTACTTTTTCCTCCTCTTGGTAGTGTGCCCTTAGATTATGAAAAAAAAAAAAAAGAATTGCACATAATAAAAATAGTATTCATCTCCAAAACAAATGGGTAAATCAGAGCTTTTATTTCTTCAGGTGTCAACTCTGCTCCCTGCCCCAGCCCTACCCCTCTGGGCTCTGCAGTGCTAGGTTTCTCTCAGTCAGCGCATCAGCGCCCAGCGGGGCAGGCAGCAGTGATCTGGGCGGTCTTGCATCCAGAGGACCAGCCTCGCTGAGCCTCAGGACTTGTAGTCTCTCTCAGCTCTAAAGCCTGGGCATCCATGAGCTCAAAGCTGAGTATCATTTCTTGGGTGGGGTGAGGTGTTGCTGCTCTGGGCTGTTTTCCGCACTTGGCCTCGGAGAGTAAGCGCGAAGTACCAGAACCCCAGAAGCTCTGGCCAAACAATCCTAGGACGAGGTGGTACCCTAGCGAGGTAGGCAAAGGCTGGGCTCCGGGGCGCGCCTGATGGCTGGGAGGGAGAGGAAGGGTGGCGGGGCCGGGGCAGCGCGCCAGTTTCCTCTCTGATTAATGATGCTCGCGCTGCCGCGCGCGTGGCTCATGCGCTTTGTCTCCAGCCCAGGGGTGGCGAGAGCAGTGGGTATGGCAGCGCCTGGCGCACAGAGCAGGTGCTGGCTGCGCTCAAGCCTCGGCTTTGCGTGGTGGCCCAGCGACCGGGCATCACCAAGCGTCCCCTCAGGACCATCTCCCTCTGCAGAGGGGTCGCCAGCACGGGTCTTGGGCAGGAGCTATGGGGTGGGGGAGGCATGTGCAATGCTTTTGGTGCTCTTGGTGCCCGCCCGGCTGGACGCGTCTTCGGCTGGCTGGGAGGAGCTGGGCGCTGCCTGGGAGCCTAGCCAGCCCTGTGGGAGGGCATGGCCGGGCGGGGATGTCAGGGGGCCCCCACTGAGGCTGCTGACTCCGGCAGGACTGCCAGAGTGACCTGAAGTGGGATGTACTCAGCCAGAGAGATCGAAATCCTGCGAGCGAGGGAGAGAGAGAGAGAGAGAGAGAGAGAGAGAGAGAGAGAGAGAGAGAGAGAGNGAGAGAGAGAGAGAGAGAGAGAGAGAGAGAGAGAGAGAGAGAGAGAGAGAGAGAGAAGGGCGAGAGAAGAGAGAGGGGGGGAGAGAAGAGGAGAGGAGAGACAGAGAAGAGGAGAGAGAGAAGAGGGAGCACGCAGCGGGCAGAGAGACGGAGAGGGAGAGGGAGGGACAGGGACAGCCAGCCCCTCACACTCGCTCCCTGCAGTCACCTCCTCCCACCCGACCTGGAGAAGTGGCCGGGGCGCAAAGTAGCAAAGTAGCAGAGACGTTGCGGGGCTCCAACGACAGTCACCCGGTTCCCGCATTGCTGGTGGGACCGCAGGTCGCAGAGGGGCGGACAGATCAGCGCAAGGACTGGCTGCAGGAGAAGGTGGCTACTCCCAAGAGAGAGGAGCAGAGCAAAACCTGGACAGCACCCCCAACCCCTTTCCTGAAGCAGACAGACTGACAGACAGGCAAATAGACAGACAGGAGCTCAGCAACCTGGGGTGACATACAGGCTCTCTAGCAGCGACGACCTCCAAGCGTCTGGAGCGGCGACAGTCCGACAGCCGCAGCCACGCGTTCCCCACCAGCGCTGTGCCTGGGCAACGTGAGGACCCCTGCCTCCAAGCCGAGGGCTCCTTTTGCTAGCAGTTAAAATAAATCGACCAAACAACAAAGGCGAGCCACAAACCAAACTGACCCAACCAAAGCATTCACTGAGAAACAATAATTATTCACAAAAGCCCCAAACGAAATCCAGTCAGTCAAGGCACCCGGGACGCTGGGTCACTCCACTGTTCCTTCAGGTAAAGAGCCAAGTCTTCCGAAGTGAGCATCCATCACAAGCCTTTTGTGTCTTGCTGTTGGGGCTTTCTGCTTCTGCCGCCCCCTCCCCCCTTTTTTTCTTTCTACCATCTATCTGTGCTTTCCCTTTGACCTGTTTGTCGTTTCTGTGTTGTTTATCTTGTTTCTATGTCTCGGCCGAAGGCATGGGTGGACTCTCTTTCCCCCAAAGCAGGCAGAAATTGAAATCTGGGAAGAGAATTGAAAGGGACGATGCTTTCTGTAACATAAGTTTCCAGTAATTTTATCTGGGTTTTATGGTGCCAAGTTTGGATATTCTCTTGTTTCAGTTGAAAACTTGTCACTTTCCTAAGTTCCCACAGAGGTCCTGGGTCCCAAGAGGTTGGAGAAGGGACAGAGAGGGGGATAATATTTTTGTTTTTTGTTGTTGTTTTTTTTTTTTTTTTTTTTTTTTTATAATTTTGAAGTCATTTCCATGACAGCCTCCAGTGTAACGTTAGCTGTCTCGGGTGATAAATGTGATAGTAGGATTGGATCTGTATCAGGCAAGTGTTTTAAAAAGTTTCTTCGGAAGAGAAATTACATGGCTTAGCATTGATGTCATGGATGTATTAAATTCAAAGCTTGATCACCTTTTACAGACACAGACTATGGCTGGAGCATAAGTCTCTAAAAAAAAAAATCAACGAGGAAGTTAATGTCATGGCGGGATGGGAGGTGTAAGGTGAGGTTGCTAGAAATGGTCCCATCACTTCGCTCTCTACCTTCTCAAAGGATGCAGCTTCTGCAAGCTAGAATGACAGTCTCTAAAATGGAAATGAATCTGTATTTTTTTTTTCAAAATTTGCTCCAATGCAGAATGAATCTAAACTGTGTCCACCCCTTCCTCATCTGCCTTGGAACCCAACTCTGCAGTTTACTGCTTTAAGTAAGCAGCAAAGTAGACAGGGCAGGCAGGAAGGCACTCCTCTTTCTTTCTTTCGTTCATTCTTTCTTTCGTTCATTCATTCATTCTTTCTTTCTTTTTTCTTTTCTTTTTCTTTTTTTGTAATTCTGTGAAAGTCAGAAAGCCTTTGATACGCTCTTCAGCCCGAGTAGACCCTCTCCTTCAGGATTATGTTACTATTGGGCTTGATGTCTGAATAGCATTTTAGCTAATGTCATTTTCATGAAAGACAGTCATTTGGAAGGCACGGGAGCTGGTTATGCTTCCTTCAAATAGCAGAGTGATCTTAACACGAGAGACCCTGTCTTCGGGGTTATGTAGCTCTTCAAGGTATGTACCTGCTTATGTCTGATCTCAGTGTCCTTTGTCATCTTCTTTTGCTTTCTAATCGCTTTGACTGGCAAGCTATTTTTATATATCCAGAGAATAAATTTAGATGTCTTTTTAAAGTGATACATGTTTCCATGCTAAAAGACTGGGAAAAGATCATCTCTTGCTGTGCTTATCTGTGCTAATATGATTTGGTTTCAGTGTAAATTTAAAGGCATTGCTTTAGACCATCGTATTATACATGTCTTAGTATCTCCTCTCTGGGTATGATTTATGTCGTCCAAATGACAAAGTAACTATGCTTCTCGGTGAGTGCTTATTTAACAGTACTTTGGATGAGGCATATTTAAAGAAACTTAAACAGCTCCTCCGGGGAATACCATTAGGTTTCTTGGTGACTTAATTTCATTTACTACATGGTGATTTCTTTTTGCTGATAATTCAGTTCAGACCCAGAGAAGTGTGTGTGTGTGTGTGTGTGTGTGTGTGTGTGTGTGTGTGTGTGTGTGTTATTAGATTTGCACATTGCCAATCTCCCAGTGACTGCTTGTCATAGATCCCAGTTGAGTGTGGTTACTTGAGAACTGTAGCAATCGCCCTGTTGGAGCGTGCTGCACTGAGGAGTATTTTGCAGTCTGTTTTTAATGCTGTTTAAAGAAGGAGTGGGTATCTCACTCTGCAATGAAAGGAGCAGGAGAGCAGACAGAGCCCTGTGCTGCTGTGGAGACTGCAGAGCAGAGGGGAGTGGAAAGGTAAAGCAGGCTGCCAAGGTGGTCTTTTGAATCAGGTCCTTACAGCTTATCAATGGAAATCAATTGGTTTGGCTGAGAGAATTCTCTCTGAATAGCTGGTTAGATGCTCCTTCAGTGTCTTTGCTGGTTCTTAGAAAGAAGACTCAATAATTTGAGTTTCTTAAAACTTAGAGGAGATGCTAACTGGGGACTTCCTGTGTGTCTACTATTTTTAATATAGGCTGTGAGAATGTTGGGTAATGAATGCAGAATTAATTTCAAATTCCTGAATCATTGTTCTGCTGTGGCAGATGGGTTGGACCTTATGAAACGTTCTGAGATTCAAAGAACTACCACCAGCTTCAGATATGGTGATAATCTGATTTTCTGCTGTGGGAATTTTGGGTTGATTTTTCTGTCTTAAACTTGAAACTTTGCTCCAGAGCTGTGACAATTAAGGGAATCGGGAGGTTTTAGGTGGACTTGGTAAAATAGTTGTGTTATTTTCTCCCTTTAACTTTGAGTGAAATACCGCTCATTTATTTTTCTAAAGAATGCACATTTTAAAATGTCTCTGAGGTAGCATTGATTACCTTTAAAATGTTCTCCTTGGGGGCCAAATATCTTCACATAATGGCATGTAAGATCCAGGAAACCATATGTCTGCATTGCTGGAACACCAATCTTCAGGTACAAGGTGGGAATGTTCAATCAGAAAGGTATCTTGCTCATTTTCGTTTTAACAGCATGCAAGCATCAGGCCACTCCCCCGCCCCCCACAGTGAAGCTCATTAGACCAAACATTTAAGTAGTTCCAAAATTAATAAGCATAAGAGAATATGAGCAGCTTATATGAAATGGGGAGCTAAGTCATATCATGATGTATCAATGCCTCTATGAGAACTCAAAAAGTCGATCTGGAAAGTGACCAAGTTTAAAATGCAGTAAACACCTAAGAACAATATTTACAAGGAGATACTGCAAAATCTTTTGTTGTTGTTTTTGTTCATTTGTCTTCCAACATGGCATTTCTATAGGGGGAAGCCAACCACATTGGCTGTTAATATTTCCCTCATGGCTCTTCCTTTCTCTAGCTTCTCAAGTCTGAGGGCATTCAAGTCTGAAGTGCTTCCCCCCCCCCCCCTTTGGACAAGATAATGATAAGCTTCATGAGCAGAGCTTGGAGTGAGTCAGCTTCTGAAGATAGAAAGTAGCCAGGAACTAGGAGCCAGGAGCCAGGAGCCAGGAGCCAGGCATGCATATGATGGAGAATTCTTTGAGAATGAGGCGATAGTTTGAAGTCCAGAGGGCTGGACACTGAAATTTCACTATTTGTTTGCCAGTCAGTGTCATTTGAATCTGGTCTCTGACAAGATTAGGTAAGAATGGGGCACCTAAAACTGTAGCTGACATGGAAAGCCATTTCGTCAGGGGTAAGTACCGGCATCATTTACATGGGTCCTGCATTTAGGAAGCTGTGACTCTCCTGGTATTGGAAGGGGCTTGGCTTCCATAACAAGGCAGAGGGTTACCCAGGAGGTCTCCAGCATACTTTCAATGATGTGGTATTTATGAAAACATCCACTTCTTCCCTTAAGACAAAGGGTCTTTGTATCTTAAGAAATGCTTAATCCAGAGATTCCATGTGTCTGTGGTTTTTGCTTTTTAATATTGTTCACTCTACAACTTTATATTAAATATGAAAACCACATCTTGAACACTATTATATGCCTATGCTTAAAGATTGTGGAATGCAAAAAAATAGAGAGGCGACGCAGTCTAGACTGTGTATGACTGAACGTATTTGTATTTTTGTTCCTATGTCCTGAGTTTCTTTTAAGATATTTTTATGTTTTTATGTTTTAAGTTTTTAAAAATCATTTTTTTCAGTGCTCGGTCTGGTCTTAGATAAATTTGGATCATGTTGGATTACTGTTGACCACAGATATTGAAGTTTTGATTATGTTTATTTACATCACAGACATCTCATGTCTGTAAAGATCTAATATGAAGTGAGATATTATGTAAATCACCGTGTACTTACTAAGATTGATAAAGAATAAATTCCCTAAGTGTCAAGCCAATGCAATAGTTTTTAATGTTGACAAGATCGTTATGCTATGTTTTTCTCCCAATCCCCTTATGTCTAGAGATGTTTTCCTAGTACATCAAATGCCTTCAGTGCATCTTGAGTGTGTCTTTGCTGGGACATATCTGTGTGATTAAAAAACAACAAAAAAAAAGAGAGTGCAAGCAAGGCAAAAAGTGAGTTGAAGTAATTGCACAGAACAATTGAAGAGTTGAGTTGGTGGGGGACAAAAAGGTGTTGGCTTGACTATATGGTGTTTACTGGCTTTCTGCATTCAGACTGGGTCCTTAGCTTCATGCTACACTGCTGCTGCTCCTTTTTCTCCTTCTCCTTCTCTTTCTCCTTTCCTTCTCCCTCTCCTTCTCCTTCTCCTCCTTCTCCTTCTTCTTTTCCTCCTCCTTCTCTTTGCCCTCCTCCTCTTCCCCCTCCTCCTCTTCCTCCTCCTTCTTCTCTAGCTGCCAGCATAGATCCCAGCACTGCCAGCAGGTGGGAAAATATTAGCTACCATAAGTGGTCACAATATTGGTGCTTTAAATTCCATCTATGAACTTTTCCTATGAGAATCTCTCCTAGCAGTGTTTATAACCACAACTTAATGCATATGACAATATGACAAGGTGTTTATGTTCTGTATAATCAAAATGAGGGATCAAATGGCCGTTGCAACTTATTGAAATGCTGATCTCTTACTCTAGGAGTGTCTCATTCAAGGCACATATTCATAATTGTTCCCCAGACATAAGTTCATATCACATTTTAAAATATTACCATCATTCCTTTTACTTAACAACAGATAGTGATTCACTTTTTCTCCAGGTAAGGTGAGACACAAATTGTCTCTTTTATGAACAGACCTTCTAGCACATTCTCAACTTTCACACGACTTCAAGATGATACATGCAGTTTTCAAATTAAAAATAATTTGGTATGATATGCAAAGTAGTACAGTTGTGCTAATGTTAAAAATCAATAGCCACTTATGTGACATTCATTTAAAGGTAACAGGAATGGCATGCAAAATTTAGTTCTACATTAAAATAGGAGTCAAGATTTTGAAGAAGACAACAGTGACGTCATTTTAAATTTCAAAATTTTGGCCAATTTTGTAGAGGTTTACTTGACATCGTGGACTATTTTGATGCACAAACATATAATCTACGGAAGTATCAAATCATCTCTTTAAAGCTATTCCTAGAGACCAAGTCACGAAGCTTATCTACCTAAATGAGTCCAGATTGATTTCTTCCTCAGTGCCCCCTTCATCCACGTTAGTGCTGGAGTTTCTAATAATCTGCATTCTTTTCTTCCAGGTCACTGGTTGTTTGTTTATTATATACTAAATACAGGAGATAAATGCAGAAATCATAGAATAAACAAGGAACGTGGGTTTCTGTTACTTAGCAAAGTCCCTTCATATTGCCTAGATAACAACCGTCACCCTAGAACATCTCAGCATAGAAGATCTTTCAATGAAATGGAAAATAAATTCATTCATCCTGGCATTTTGATTTATTTGGCATTAAGAATCACCATAAGGGAGGGGCTGGAGAGATGGCTCACTGGCTAAGAGCACGTGCTGTTCTTGCAGAGAATCTGAGATCTGTTCCCAGTAGCCACCTGGTGGCTTACAAGCATCCAATGACACGCATGGTGCACATGCATACATCCGGGCAAACACTCATAAACAAAAAAGTAAATAACTTTAATAGTGATTTAGAACACTGTGATAGGAATCAACATATGCAGGCTAAAATATTCCCATGTCTTTAAAGTACAACATTAATTTATAAAAGGTTTTCCTTCTCCCAGTTTAAATAAATTATCTTTTCAGTAGTGAATTAGGTGGTCCAGAAACCATCCACACACCCAACATTTCAATGCGCCTTCAGAAGAGTTCCTCAATGTTACAGCAACTTAGAAAACTCTAGAAAAATCTAGATATAGGCCACTGAATTTAAAGAAGGGACAGGTTAACTCGTTGGCACTCAAAGGTTAGTCTTGTTCCTTTAATTTTTTATTTCTATATAATGAGCTCAACTAGAAAAGTAAATACTGTCAAATGATTCCCATGTCTCTAAAAGCACATACAAAGTTCTCACAGGACATTGTAGCATTTATTTGTGGGAAAACACAGTGAATGGCGTTCTTGGCTCATGTCTTGTTTGTCGTGAAGTGTAATTTCAGTAGGAATTTCAGTTCTGCTGTGATGATGTCATGACATCATCAGCCAAGAAGAAAACAAGGACAAGCAGACCCAAGTATGCAACAGACTCAAGACAGCATTTATGTCAGCCACGCACCGCCTCTCTAAAACCAATAGTCAACTGACTGCTAAATAATGTCTGTAGCTGGGCAATGGTGCACAGTATTTATTTATTTATTTATTTATTTATTTATTTATTTATTTATCTATTTGAAAATAAACCTATGCAGTTTATCATCAGAGCATGACTTTTTAAGCCAGTAGGGTACAAAGTCAAAATTGGTGTTGAATTCCCCCAAATGAATCATGAGAATTCTGTGAGGGAATGGCCGAACCAATGCTGGCACATTGTGTTGCTTCATGTGTTTGTGTTTTATACATTTATTATACATTTATTTACCTGTGCTGCAGTCAGCAGGATTTTTGGAAGCCAGAATCTCCACAACAATGAGTTGATCTAATTTGTTGTTGTTGTTATTGTTTGTTTTATTTTCCAATCCTGGTTTTCACATATTCGTTAAGAATATTCTGGAAACATCCAGCAAGCGGTGTTGATCGAGCTTCCGAAGTGTGCTGTAAAAAAATTATGCTTGCCCCAGAATGTCATGTGTGCACTAAGGAACTGCATGTTTAGTCTCACGGTCGCTGCTGTCTCCAGGGTCTATAAATAACTTCCCATCAGGAACTCTCTTCAGCATCAGGACGTTGGAGAGCAGAAATGATGTGCCAGTTCATGTGTTGCGAAACGTTTAGGCTTGGTGAAATGAGTCAGCCAATGAGGGTCTCTGCCTCCAAGATGGACAATCTGAGTTCAATCCCTGGTACCTACATGTGGAAGGAGAGACACGACACCTGCGAAGTAGCTTCTGAAGGCCACACACACACACACACACACACACACACACTACTAAGGAGATGAATTTAAGCAATTCTAAACAAATTATACATCTTCCAGAGCACTGGTATAATTATCCTCCGTGTGGTCAGATGTGAGACAGGGAGTTAGAAGCAAAAATATTTTGACTTTAAGCAGAATTTGGGATTGAAAGTAGGATTAGAACCAGAGGAGAGGATGTGTACCCAGGGACCTCATGTGACAAGAGCAAGAAACAGTTAGGGGAGAGGAAGGACTGTTCTCCCCAGGAAGTGTCTGTGGCCTTTCTCAGATTCTGTGAACATAATTTGCACCGGGATCAAAGGTTCCCTGAAATCGAGCCTGCCTTTTGCACCAGCAAACCTCAGATCTCCGCTTTCTGCCCTCCAGAAGTGCAGAGCCGCTCACCTGAGTGGGTATTTGGTCTAGACGTCTTTCCCACAGTAAGTAACTCGCCATGGGACCATAGCTCAGTAAGCCTGTGCAGTCGTACCCTGATCTTAATAATCTGCTGGTTATATGACTAGTAATTTAGCTAACTACTTGCTTCTTATGATTTCCATTTAGAGAGTGGGAAGTGACCTGCCAGCGTTAAAAATCCCTGACTTGGGGTGTGGTTCACTAAAATGAAATCTTCATCCTTTCATATGCAAGGGTTAGACACAGATTCACCTCATTCCATAAGTAAAACAGTTCTCGTAGTTATTTTTATGTTTAATGTGTATGCTTGATTTGCCTGTAAGCGTGTCTCTGTAGGCCCTGCATGCCTGGTGCCTGCAGAGGTCAGAAGAAGGTGTAGTACATCCCCTGGAACTGTCAGCTTCCTTCCACATGGGTATCAGGAACTGGAAGCCTACCCAGGTCCTCCAGTAGAGCAACCAGTGCTCTCAATCTAACACAACTCCCTTTAGGAAATACAAACAAACAAAAACAAAAAACAAAAACAAAAAACAAAAAAGTTTTTAAAAAGGCCAGGTTTCAATACCTTAATTGATAATTAATAATTGTTATTAATTAACAACAAACACTTTTTTCTTTATTATTTTTATTTTTTTATTTTTTAGACTGAGTCTTGCTATGTATCACAGGCTAGCCTAGAATTCATGACTCTCCTGACTTCCAGATGCTGAAACTGTAAACATGTCACTATGCCCAACTGCCAAATACAAATGCCAGCTTTGGTATTTAATATCAATGAGCAGCTTGATTCTTTATGTCTGTGACTTATCACAGGCCAAGGTAGTGACTAAATCTCAAGTGTGCTGGTTGGAAAAAGAGCACAGTGCTTCCTAAGGCCCTTTCTTCCATCGGTTCCTAAGGGAAGGGATGTCTGCCTACCTCAGAGTTCTCCAAACCTATTATTGGTTCAGGCCACTGTACTTGTCTCGTTTCTACCATCTAAAACAGACAGCCCAGTTTTCAAATCTTTGAACGGGTGATGGTCAGAATAGGTCCATGAAGGAATAACTTTTCAAGAGCCAGGTAGGGGGAGCCACTCAACAAGAGTTCAGACAGCGCATGGGAGATTAAAAAAAAAAAAAAAAATTATGTTTTTTCTAACCTAGGACAAAGAGCAAGCGTAGAGTTTGGGGGTTTCCAAGAAGCTCCTATCATTCTCCCAGACTCCAGCTTCCTGTCTCTCAGAGTTCTTTGGGCAGAGCAGTGGAGCTGGCCTCTGATCTTGAAGTGTCTGCAGATAATTTTGTTCAGTGAGTCAGCACCCTGGCTTCTGAGGAGCACAGGCTGAGGAGGAAGGGATCTGCTGTCATGATGAGGGTTCCCATTTACTTCCCCTAGCAGGAAACAGAGAACCACAAGAGGTCCTCAGTATAGAAGAATGTGGGCTGCACGGAGCAGTAAATGCATGCGATAATTGCATTGTGCTTTCTATTGTAATTTGAATATATCTTACTTTTATTTCTGGGGAAATAACACCATCAGTTTTAGCCAGCGAACATTCTCAGAGGCCTGGGGGCATGCTCACAAACCTTACCTTTTACAAGATGTGCTGGGAAACAAATCAAAGAATTACATGGATAGGTAGTTGCGTACAAAAACATGTGTGTGTGTGTGTGTGTGTGTGTGTGTGTGTGTGTGTGTGTGTGTGTGAGAGAGAGAGAGAGAGAGAGAGAGAGAGAGAGAGGTTCTGTGTTCTGCCTCTCCTTCTAGGGTGTTGGGTGACGCCTGCTCCAAGAGGACTGGGTCAAGTCTAGAACAGGTGGTGTCTGTAGTCCACCTGGGGAGGATAAAGCAGAGTCTATGATGAGCAGGATACTGGTCTGGTTGAGAGTGAGTGTCAGGGAGGTTAAGGATGAACGCCTTTTCCAAGGATCTTAGTGTCATGGCCTTTTAGATGAAGGCTTTCTCTGACAAACTTTAGTAAAGCAGCTCTCTGAGTCGGTCTTAACTTGTTTGTCTTTATTAAGTTTGAACTCGTAGCCTTTATTTGGGGTGAACCAAGGGCTATATAGTCTTGAGGAGAGGTATGAGAATATCCAGGGAGGAAAAAGATCATTGGCTAAAGGCCAAGACTACTAAGATGCCTCATTTGCCTGGGGAAGGACTCTAGGTGCTGTGCTATGTGACTTACCACTTGTGACCAGCTGGTGGGGGGACAGCCTCTGGGTTACATGCTCCTAGGCAGGCACAGAAACGGGGGGGGGTTAGCCCTACTCCTGCAGGTCTCAGGGTCAGATTCTAATCTCAATTTTGTGATCTATCCGGGATTTGTGCATGTTCCACCTCACCAGTTCCATGCCAGTTCTTCTGATGACACATACCCCACATGTGCATGTGCCTGTATGTGTGTGTGTGTACATGTGTGTGTCTGTGTATAAATGTTATCTTTGTCATAAAGAATTACTGCATCATCTCCTTGTAGGTACCATTTGCTCATTTGTGGTATCTATAGTATTTAATAGATTAAATTGTTTAGAGTTTCCCCTGTGGATATGCCACTCGATTATCAATACAAAGGGGAAATAGTCTCTTTATTCACAATCACAAACACTGATGCTAAGAGACCGTCATAATCTTAACATTAGGATTCAGTGAGCCAAAACCAGCTAGACATGGTGCCTAGTGTATTAAAAGTGTAGTGTTGAGGCAGGCGTGGTGGCGCATGCCTTTAATCCCAGCACTTGGGAGGCAGAGGCAAGCGGATTTCTGAGTTCGAGGTCAGCCTGGTCTACAAAGTGAGTTCCAGGACAGCCAGGGCTACACAGAGAAACCCTGTCTCAAAAAACCAAAAAAAAAAAGTGTAGTGTTAGTATNTGTGTGTGTGTGTGTGTGTGTGTGTGTGTGTGTGTGTGTGTGTGTGTGTGAAAATCAACAAAACACGCTTACTCCAAAAGTTCACTCCCTCACATATTTGTCGTAGTTTTCAGCAGTTTCAGATTAGTATAGTGATTATTTGTGCTTAGTTATTTAATCAAAGTTTACCGAATTAAAATTTGACCTTTGTTAGTATTGATTAGAGCTCATGTGCAGAGTTCCTACATGAAGTTTTAATTGTATTTCTTTCGTGGACTTTCAGCTCACGCACATGTGACAGCTGTCTTTCTGAAGAAGAAAAGAAAGATACCCTTAAATAAAACCTGTAACCACACTTGAGACTTCTCTTTTACCTTTTGAAACAAGCTTCTTTCCCTATTTCAGGAAGCAGGTAGGAATTCTGAGGGCAAGCACAAGGCCCCTTCCTTGCCAGCCTGTGTCAGCCCCAATGATTACCTGTATGGAGGAAGTTACAGTTAATACTTGCTCAGCAAAGTGAGGCAAAAGCCAGCACTTGGTTTTGAATTCTTGGCTCAAGGTGCTGGAGACATCTGGCCTTTCCGGGATCTGTGCTTATGAAGGGATTAAGTCTGACTTGAGGGGGGAGGGAGGGTCAATCCAAGGACTAAGCAAGTGGGTAACCAGGTAGGAAGGCAGGCTCAGAGGTAGAGAACAGAGAGCTCTAGCCCACCAGGGCTTCCTCAGGCAAGACCACTGTTCCTAAATGACAGAAAAGTTGGTATCCCCCAGTCTCTTAGGAAGATGATAGAGTTAACCTGGCTTAAATGCCAAGGGATGGGACACAATCCTCCACCCAGGCCACCGATGACAGACTTGCTCTAAGCTGGAAGGGTGATTTTGAGATAGATCAATACATAGATGACAGATACACGTGTGATAGATAGATGGTCACAAAGATACATAGATGACAGATATAAATGACCATGTAGATTTTCATATAATTCATATATATATATATATA
>NC_034599.1:105538297-105563971 GCF_900095145.1 Mus pahari | reverse complement strand
GTGCGTGTGTGTGTGTGTGTGTGTGTGTGTGTGTGTAAGCTGCCCTGCCTTCTCGTTGGAATCACACAATGCTAGTATCTCTGGTGTGATATACTCCCCACTCTAGAGAAATAAGACAAAAGACCGTTTTGTTCATTCAATGATTTGTCTTTGTGATAGGAACTATACTGTATAATGTAATTGTTATTAAAAAACAAAAACAAAAACAAAAACAAAAACCCACAAACATTTAAGTGGTATAACTAGAAAGGAGAGGTTGAAAATCCCAGAGTCAAGGAAGATTATGTAATGGATTCTGGTGGGGAAAGAAGTCATAGGGAGCAGGTATAGATGGGTGGTCTTTTCCAGTGGGCGTGGCTGTTGCCCCAGGCATCTGTTCTGTCTTGGACCACTGCTCCTAGTTTTACCTGTGTTACTGCCATGGTTCCCATGAGGTCATGGACAGGTAGTCTCAGCCCCTCCTCTTTCTCACCAGCCCAAGTTGGCCATGGGGAGCTTGGGGTGTCCTTAAGAGTCTCACATATAAAAAACTCCCCATGTCGTTAGAAACACAACCTCCATCCCTGTTTTATTTTTTTTTCCCTTTCATTGTCTGACTGTGGAAAGAAGTCACTGAGTAGCTGTACTTGCAGAGCATGTTCAAGGCCACTCTTGATTCCATCCCAGCACCACACAAAGGAGGAGGAAAAAAAGAAAAACCCTGAAAGATGGGAGAACTCGGAGAGCATTGGGGTGTTGGTTTGTTGTTTTAAATATTATAACGTTTTAGTTTGAAAAGGCTATACACTTGTCTGTCCATAGAGAACCTAAAAAACACAATGAAATGAATTTAGGGAGTGGCCAGAGCCTTGATTTTGAAGAGGGCTAGCAATATATATTATATAATTGCAAAATAATAATAATAATAATAATAATAATAATAATAATAATAATAATAAAAATGAAGGCCAAAGAAACAGGCTCCAGCACTACACATTTCAACTTAACCCTACAGATTAACTTGACTCAGGCTGCTAGTTTAGGGACCCAACAGTTTTTGCTTAAGAACAAACAAATGCCCACACAAGGAGGATTTATAGAAAAATATTAACTTTTCAGGGGAAAATGAGCAAATATTGAAAAAAAATGATTTTGTAGGTGTGTATTAAGTACTGAGTAAAATTGAAAGAAAAACAACCTCTTCAGTTTCTGTCCCTAAAGTGTTCCCAAGCTTCAGGCTTCAGACCCTCAAGCCCCTGCTGTAGGGGGGTGGCAGTGTTTGGTTCTTTGACGTGGTAGCAGAAGTCTTCAGATGTACATTCTAAGCAATCCCTCCCTCCGGTTGGAGAAGAGTGCTGGTCGGGTCACAACTGACCTGCCCTCCACCCCCTGCAGAACTGGTATTAGCAGGTGGAGGGACTTGATTTTAACCCACTGCCAGCATGGATGGATGGATTTTATTGACAGTGGCCGTGATGTCGCCCACTTCAGATTACTACTTTCTCCAGGCATTATCCTCCAGGACAAGTAAATGAGAATTAGCCAGCCTGGTCCCCTGTCACCCACCGGTCCCCTAACACCTGGGATGTGTGTGTGTGTCTTTGGTGCGGGGTGACGGTTACTCTGCAGATTTGGCACAGGGCGGCGGTTGCTCTGCAGATGTTCAGGATCAACACTTCTCTCTCCCCTCCTTCAACCCTCAGGAGTCAGTTTCTCAGACAAAGGAAGTGGTGAGGCTATCAGAAGGGGCAGTGTGACCCTGAAATAGAAGTTAAGTGTAAAATAGGTCCAATAAACCCGTTTATCAAGCATCCATGAAAGGCAGTGGGCTTTATTAAAATATTCTACTAGGGAAATTTAGAGATAGTGATTAATTTTTTGCTAATGAGATGTTAAATCTTATTTCTTGACCTGAAGCCAAGGAACAACTCAAGTAATCTTACTTATTTTTCTCACTTAGATAAGCTAAAGAAATACAGAACTGTAGAAAAATTCATTAAGGGTAAAGAGATTTATTTTCTCTCAATATATTTTAGAAGATATACAGAAAGCACATTGCTTCATGGTGTTTTTGCTTGGTTGTTTGGTTGGTTGGTTTTTGTTTGTTATTTTTTGGTTTTTTTTTTTTGTTGTTTTTGTTTTGCATTTTCATTTTCCTCCTTCATCATAGGCATTAGGTAACTCTACTCATGTAAGTACCAACCCAATACCAGGAGGTCCATTTAATTAAAAAAAAACTCTTTATGAAGAGAGATGAGCCTACACTGTTAAGCATATGTATTTCTATGTTGATATATACACACATGCATATGTAAATATATAAACTGCATATAAACTATTAAGTAGAATTTATTTATATACCTGTATAAATGTGGGTCCTTGTTCTGTTATGAACATATTAATCTCTGCTACTATAGGGTCTGTGACAGAGTGAGCCAGGCTCACTGATTTTCTGTTCCTTTAAGCTTTAGGAAGGGGAGAGAATTTTTGTGTTTCTCTGGTTCCAAACCCTTATCCCCAGTGAAGTAGAAGAACATATAGATTGTAAAGAGTTTCAAAATGCAGCTTAAGGATATGCATACATGCAATTTTTAAATTTCATATCTCCACCCAAGGGACCAACAAGAACACCCTTCCCCATCTTTTATGCTCACTGGTGACCCATAGGTCATATTTGAGCATCTGTGAGCTATGCTCTTCCTTAAGTGAGTCCTAGTGCAATGGAACCACATGTGCTTCCTCATGCCATCTCCAGGGGAAGCCTCAGACCGTAGCACTTTATCTTTCTTCACACCCAGGAGAGTTCTCGCCCTAAGCATTTGTTCTCAAACCTGCACAGGCTCTAGCCAACAGGAAGGGTTTCATAGAATACAGAGTGTTCTATCTCAGTAGTTTGGGTGGGACTCAGATCTGAATTTCTAACAAGATCCCAAACGGCGCCAGTGTTAGTGGTCCATGAATCACAAGTTGAGAACCAGTTATTGAAAACCTAGGCTTTCTTCACAGAATGCAGTTTGCATAACCCATGGATGACCATAATTTCACAGGCTGAAAAAATTAAAGAAGTAATATAAAATCCTCAGAAACAGATCAGCTTCTGGCTGGGCATGGCAGCTCATGCCTACAGTCCCAGAGGCCTTTAAAAGACACCTTCTGCCAGGCAGTGGTGGCACATGCCTTTAATCCCAGCACTTGGGAGGCAGAGGCAGGCAGATTTCTGAGTTCGAGGCCAGCCTGGTCTACAAAGTGAGTTCTAGGACAGCCAGGAATACGCAGAGAAACCCTGTCTCGAAACTGCCCCCCCCCAAAAGACACCTTCCAAAGAAGCTAGTGCCCTTCTGAAATTACTGCAGTGTTTGAAGCCACTGGGGCCCCTAGAAATGCCTGGAGTTCAAGGATTCCCCAAGGGTTCAAAGTCCATTGTAACCAAAGCTGTAATTATGGAATGTGGACACACAACTCATGGTAGGATTCATGCATTTTTTTTCTCTCTCTCTGAAAGACAGGCAGTGGCTAAGACATGCACAGTGATAACCAGGTGAGAAGGGGATCCATGGCTCCTGTTTTCAGATGTGGAAACTGAGGCACAGAGGTTGTCTGCTGAGTCAGAGGTGGGGTTAGGCTTCAAGTCCTGGATACCTAGCTCAAGATTTGAGACTAAAACATAACACTACACTTTCTCAAGTTGAGGTTTTGCTCTCTCTGCATTTTTCTTCTGTGACGTAAGCCTCTATCCTCCTTAATACTCCCTCCTAGTACACATGAGTTCCATGAGATCTGGGGGCATCTGCAAGCACCTGTCCAGAACTGATCTGTTGAGGCACCAGGGAGAGATTTTAGATCTTCTTGTTTGAACCTGTCACACTGGAAGCTGTTGGGCCAGGTGGGTCTGTCTGCCTGTGTACCCACCTATGTGACCAGAGCTACAGCTGTGGCAGAAGGAAACACCTGGTAACCCAGGAAGGGGAGGGAGGGGCTCCTGGGTGGATGTCCTGGGATGCTCTCCTCTTGTATAACCAGCAGGGCCCCCTCTGCAATCCACAGCAGATGCTTCATGAAGAAGTAAAGAGTACATTCTAGAAGAGGCTGGGCAAGGGAGCTGCTGGTGACCTTGTGAGGCTGCTTCTCCCATTCACATCTGGTAATCAGAACCTAAAGGCACAGGACAAGAAGGCCCAGCTCTTTTCTCTTTCTCTAACATGTCTGGTGGAGCAGCTGGGTCAACATGAGGCTGCTATCCAGATGTTAGAATTAGAGGTTTTTCTTTAGGCTCAAAGCCAACCAGTGGTTTTTCTTATGCTCCAGTGAGGCCCCTACAGAAGTCTGCTCCTCAGAGATAGCTTTGGTCAACCCAGTCCTCAGAGATGTCTACGGACTGAGGTCAGCTGCATCTTAGAGTCTAACTCTTTAAAGAAGTCTCCAAGCTCAATGCTCAAGGTAAGACACCAGTCAACCTTAGAAAGCCTTCCCTAAGCACAGCTGCATTTGGGGTTAGAGGCTACACGGGCCTTTGTTAATAGCAGGTATTTGTGACTGAAAGGTTTCTTATGGTTAGCCCAGCTACAGGGAACACAGACGTGTTTTAAGGGATGTAGGAGAGACAGTGCCAAGAATGGAAAGCAATTGCGTGTTTCTGGATATAGGTTGTAGAAATGACACTGGTTAATAAGACAAGATGCATTTCTATGTGAATTGGTGTCTTTCTGTAGTAAGTAGCAATGGCTCTTGTGTGGCTAATACATTCATTTTGAGTGCATACAACCCAAGTGCATACATGAAAGGGTGTGGTGGTAGAAAGCAATTGACAGAGCATGGGCTTCCAGACCTGGTTGGATGATGCCAGTTTCATTTGACCTTGGACAAGGACTCATTTGTTTTAATCCCAACAATTCCTTCCTTTTCTCTCCCTTTCCTACCTCCATCTTCCCCTTTTCTCCCTCTCCTATTTCCCACTCTGTTCCCCATCCTCCCATACATAATTCTTTTCTTCCTACCCCTTTTTTTTGTCAAAAACCGCATTCATTCATCCATCATTCATTAATTCATTTACCAATTAATTTATTTGTACCATGAGGCACTTGTGGAAGTCAAAAGACACTTTTCAGGACTCAGGTCTCTTCTTCCCCCGTGGGGGGTCCTGGGGACAGAACTCAGGTCATCAGGCTTGGCAGCAAGCACCTTTGTCCACCAAGTCATCTGTTCAGCACCCCCATCTCTTTTTGTTGTTGTTATTTTTACTTTATTCTTTTCTTCCTCCCTTTCCATTCTCCCTTCTTTATTATGTATAAGTAAGTTGTACCAAGCACGAAAACATTATATATAAAATGATCCTTTGGGCACTTGGCCCATGAAATATAAATGAAGCCACAATAGCTGTTATTTTTATGGGACGTGTAAATGCTTCTGTGTTGGAGGTGAATCAAATAGAATAGCTATGGGGGGGTTGTGGTTGCCACTCTCTAAACACCAGCTTTGTAGTCTGCTTTGTCACAGATCTACAGTATCATTTCTTCTCAAGTTGGAAAAATGAACCCAAGTTTCTTTTCCTTACATCAGTGAGTCTGGTGAAGAATAGAAGTGACCTGTTTGAGTTTAATTCCAGGATTTCATTAGAGGTAAATGCACATCTCTCTATGATGGAGGGCACGCTTTAAGGTGGCTGCCTCTAAGACAAGGTCATTTTGGCTCTAGTTGTGTGGCTGGTATGCTCTGTGCTGACTTTCAGGACTCTGCAGATGTTTGTCACAGTGTACTGCTGAGAAAATACCCAGCCAATCTCCTGCAGCTGGGAAGAGCAATTAGCAGCTCCCTGAATTAGGGTCTTGTTTACGATGCTGCCCGAGATAATCATCTGTTTGTTTTAACTAAGATGCTCTGTCTTCATCAGCCGCATCAGTCCTCATATTTTAATGATAAGGCCTTTGAATCTCACAATAGTGTTTGGATTTCATGGCGGGATCCCCAGCATAGCTTTCATTTTCCCTTGATGACTCTGGGAATCAGCACACAATGTCCCTATATATCTTCCATCACTTCTCCTTCAACTCAAACAGAAAGGGAAATGCCTGAGATCTGCAGCGTAAATTCTTACTGGATACATCCATTTAAAGAAAAATGTTATTTCATTTGGAATTCCAGCATGTACACACACACACACACACACACACACACACACACACACACACACGAATCAAAACCTCATAAGTCGTGGCCTTAGCACAGGTAACTCACTTTGTAGTCAGGCTCACTCTATATCCATCTGAGGTTTCTATTAATTTCATTTAAAAATATCCCACTGGGGGTGCAACTCAGTTGGTAGAGAACATGTAGGAAGCTCTGAGAACTATCCCCAGAACCCTGTAAACATGGCATGGCAATCCCAGGACTTGGGAGGCTGAAGTAGGAGGGAGGATCAGATATTCAAGATCAACCTCAGACTCAGATTTAAGGCCTTTGTGGGTTATGTAAAACTCTCTTTAAAAAAAAAAAAGTGATAGATAAAGATGGCGGTAAATTAAAAAGTAATTAGGTAGCAGTCAATCTTCATGACTTGTTAAAAGGCCACAGCAAACTGAAGCACAGTGACCTACACAGGGACTTACTCCACGGTCCCCTCTTTTCTCAGAGTTCACACAACAGAGCTCATCTGTGTTGAAGGTGGGCTTGACTATTTTCTCAGTGAGTACGCACCTGTCTTTGAAGGTGGGAGTCATTCACAGTCACAACAAGTATTTATTGATGGGACTTATAACTTATTTGCGGGAAACTTGGGTATAAGCCAGTAGCTGACAGATGCCCACTCATGCCAGCAAAGGATTTCTTGTGTGAGTTAGTCCACATATACCTGACAGATATTTCCTTTTTCGGGTTCTCCATTCGCCAGTCGCAGCACACAAGCTCGGATCAATTTTTCTTTAAAATCCATCTTGGACTATGACAGTAAATATTTAAATACAAATAGCCAATATGTAGACAAATGCAAACCCTGAATGTTTAGAAACCTTAATTTCCTGGGAGAGTCCCGCCCTCTTTTCCCTCTGGCACTCAGAGGTCAGAAAGCACAACTACTGACTGACCCTGGGAAGCCTAGGACCCGCCTGACTTAGGGACCCTGCCTTTCCCTGAGGTGAAGTGGAGCTGTGTAGCCCGGTAGGAGCATTAGTGTGAACCCAGGGTATGACCCAGGGTATATGACAGAGGATGTCTCCTGACTCACTCTGTGGATTAGCACTGGTTCAGAGCACATCGTCTGTCACAGTGAGAAAGATTTGTTAAGAGATGGGAGAAACGGGAGACTGGAGATGGGTGGGATACAGTTCTACCTGGGGCAGGGGCTCAGTGCCTTCCCCCATAGCCTTGTACCCTCCAGGAGCAGCTCAGTCAGGACACTCTTAGGGTCACAGAGATGCCTGTGGATAGACTCACTCACTCACGGAAGGTAATAAAACAAGATTGCTTTATGACAGGTGTGCCTTGCTCCATCTGCTGGCACAGGCAAGCATGAGACTCATTGCCAGGGACAGCAGGGTCCTGCCAGGACAGACCTCCTCAGCTTCATTCTCCTGGACTCAGGCTATGGACCCTCCTTCCTAAACACAGCCTTTTCAGAGATATTTTCAAAGGAAACCACGAGGCATCGCCCCCTAAGTGACTCTCAAAGATTCTGTGAAACCTTTGGACTGAAATAGTGGTTCTCATTTTCTCCAGGGGTCACAGGAGACTAGTCAATTCACACCTCTGTCAAAGGAGCATGGTGACATGTGTAACAGGTGGCAGGTCACCAGAGGACTTTCTGCTCTTGGCTTCACCTTGCTGGTGGCGTAGCCTCTCGGAAAGCCAGCCGCCTGAGCTCTGACTGCTTCTCTCCCACAGACCCTAAGTTTGTGCTCCAGATTTGACCTTTCACTCTTTTAATCCATCTCAGATATTGGATGCATCCTGTACTCTCACCTCAGGATGGCTGCACCATCTCTAAGTGAAGGCCTAGGGCAGGAGATCCATGCTTGGACTCCTGTGTCAGAGGCAGGAGGGTGGCAGCCACAGTGTGTGATAACAAGTCACAGTGTTCTCAGATTCTAATTCCTGGTGGGATTCCAAAAGAGAATGTCTAACCCCTGACTAAGAATGCTGAATAACAGTTACTATTCATAATATTGGATATAAGAGGGATCTTGTATTTGTTATTTACTTATTTATTTATTTGAATCATGGGTTAGTGTGTTTTTCTTGAATGTTAGGAACTATATGATAAGGATTTATTTAGAATTATTTCTTACAATGCTTATTGAAAAACAAATTACTTAGCAAACGTGTGCAATTATTTGAAGCTGATTGCAATTAAAAAACAGACTTGGTTTTATTTTACGTGTGTCAGTATTTTGCATACATGTATGGGTGCACCATGTGTGTGCCTGACACATGGAGAGGCCAGTAGAGGACATTAGATTTTTAGAACTGGAGTTACAGTGTCATAAGCTGCCTTATGGGTGCTAAGAATTAAACCCAGTAATTAGCCACTAATCCAACTTCCCTGCTCCCCAGTGCACATTTCTCAAAGCAAGTGTGCCTCTTACAACTGTAGAACACTCACTGGGAGCTGAGGCTCTCCTCAATTCAGCTGAAACACAAATACAAACCTTCCCAGGCTTGTAAAACAGCAAACACTGCCTCCAGCTTGACACTTCAGTGAGTTCTTCCCCATGCTCAGGATGATCTTCACCACACTGTACCGGTGAGCAAGAGGACCTTTGGTGCTAAAATTTCAGCGTTCCTATGGGTAGTCGAAAAGAGAAGGGGAGTAGTGAATGTGGAAACACAAAGAGTAGGAAGAGAAAGAGAATCGGGTCCTTGGCAACAATGTCATGGAGTTCTGCTCAGCACTTAGGGTCATGACATAGTGAATGCTATTGGAGCTATCTAGGTAATTTCTCTTGGGGAATTCTGGGGTGATTTTGTGTGTATTTTTTTATGGAATGGTGGAACTTGTAAATCTAAGATTAATGGAACATTAATCTCTAATGATACATTAAAAATTTTAAAATTCAACAGTATTCAACTTTTTGATTTTGATATCCTGCTTCTTCCTGCTGATGATAACACATCTCTCAGGACAAAGGGAATCACAGTTTTAGTACTTTTGTATATTTCATCAGTTGGGAAAGGTGTTTGGCTAGACCAGTGTAGAGTAGAAAGTTAAAGGTTGAAAGAGAATAAATGAGATGATTCTGTAAGCCAATGAGCATTTAGAGTAGCTGTTCTCTATGTGTAGGTCTAGATCCCTTTGGCAAACATCTATCTCCAAAATATTTACATCATGATGCATAACAGTAGCAAACTGAAAATAATTTTATGGTTGGGAGTCACTCCAACAGTCAGGAACTGTATCAAAGGGTCACAGCCTTAGGAGGTTGAGATCCACTGACTTAGAGTACTGATGTTTCATCTTAAATACTAACTTGCCTTTAATCCCAGCACTTGGGAGGCAGAGGCAGGTAGATTTCTGAGTTTGAGGCCAGCCTGGTCTACAGAGTGAGTTCCAGGACAGCCAGAGCTACACAGAGAAACCCTGTCTCGAAAAAGAAGAAGAAGAAGAAGAAGAAGAAGAAGAAGAAGAAGAAGAAGAAGAAGAAGAAGAAGAAGAAGAAGAAGAAGAAGAAGAAGAAGAAGAAGAAGAAGAAGAAGAGGAGGAGGAGGAGGAGGAGGAGGAGGGAGAGGAGGAGGAGGAGGGAGAGGAGGAGGAGGAGGAGGAATCATCTGGGAGATCGAAATGCCATTTTTGGGTGTACCAGTGAGAACATTTATTAGAAAGGGTTAACAGAAGAACAAAGGCTGTCCTGAAAGTAGGTGATACCATCCCATGAACTGTGAGACTCAGAATCAATAAAAACAGTAACACATTAGAGAACTAGCTGACCTCTGGCACTCACCTCTCTCGCTTCCTGGGCAGCCATGTTGAGAACTGAGAAAGGTTGCCACATTCTCTCTGCTGTGAAGAACTGGGCTCACCAACACAGTGAGCTGAAATATACCTTTCTCCCTGTTGTGTTGGGCTGCTTGCATTGGATCTTTTGGTCACAGTGATAAAATTAACTAACACACAGAACCCCCCAAGCACTAGCTTATATGTCATCCTTCTACCTTCCCATTATGTACCATATGGAATAATAGGTGCTTGTGGCTCGGAACTGGAGGTGTGATTCTTGAGATACCCAAAAGGAGTAAGGTTTTACTTTGTAGTTAGTATATTAAA
Source organism: Mus pahari (assembly GCF_900095145.1). NCBI lineage: Eukaryota > Metazoa > Chordata > Mammalia > Rodentia > Muridae > Mus > Mus pahari. The sequence goes on along the minus strand of NC_034599.1, from coordinate 105,553,743 downwards.
TACCCTCTGAATGTTAACATGAAGACAAAACAAAAATCAGAATGACTTCGCACATGGAGGTAAGGATTCATACCATTAGAGGAAATCAACTTTTTTTTTTTTTTTAAGTGTTCTCTTGTTACCTTGTTCAAAATTAAATATATGGTTTCATGGTAACCAATAAGCGGAAGTCATGAGAGTTAACTAGGAGCATCTGTTGGTCCCGCTAGGCTCCTTACAGATATTGAACAACTCCTGGGCTTTATAATTGCTGACCAGTCTTAGGAAGGGTGTGTTGGGCGGGCATAGATAGGGTCTCTGGAGCAAGTTCTGAGGCGGGGTTCAGTGTGCAGTTATTTATCAGGAAACATTCTGGAGACAAACACCATTGAGGAGCTGAGCTGAGAGCAGCCTGGGAAGAGACAAAGGGTAAGCTGTAGATAGTTAAGACGACAAAAATGGCCTCTTCCAGGCCCGCAGGCTGATACGGAGCTACAGTGGCCTCTGGACTGTGGATTCCCAGTCTCTGCTTAGTCCCTACCAGACTTGCTGTTTTTCTCATTGCTGTGACTTAAGGACAGAAGGATTCAGAGCAGTTCACTGTTTGAGGGTGTGGTCCATCCTGGCAGGGGAAGCACAGTGGAGGGAGCAGGAGGCAGCTGATGTCACTGCATCCTTAGGAAACAGAGACAGAGGGGCTCAGCATCCTAGTCTGCGTTTTATTCAGGGCAAGACTCCATCCCGTGGGATAGCACCACTAACGTTCAGAATGGGTCTTCCCAACTCAGGTCAAGCTTTCTGGAAGCACCCTCACGGACACACTCAGTGCTGTGCATCCTAATCAATGCTGAATCCATCAAGCTGGGAACAAAGGGAAAAGGTGGCTTGAGGTGAGCTGACTCAACATTTGAGAGGATCTTTCAACAGGCACAAGTCAGGGCTCTGCAGGGTGTTCAGCAAAGTGTCTGCTGTGCAAGCCTGAGGCTGGGTATTCCATCCTGATCCCCCAGAACCCAGAGGGCAAGAGGGTGTCGTGGTGGTGTGCAGCCCTGGGCAGGTGGGGAGAGACAGATCACTGGCCAGCCAGCTTGGCTTGATTAGCAAGCTCCAGGCCAGTCAGAGACTTGTCTCAGAAAGCAAATCTAACAGAACCTGAAAGAGTGAACTCCAAGTTGGCCTCTGACCTCCACATATGCATGCACACCTGCACGTGTACAAACAAGCACCCACATACATGTTTGCAGTCTCTCTCTCTCTCTCTCTCTCTCTCTCTCTCTCTCTCTCTCTCTCTCTCTCACACACACACACACACACACACACATCTTTTCTTTCACAGGATCTCAGCATGTATTACTGCTGGCCTGGTAGTTACCATGTAGATCAGGCTGACCTGAACTCACAGAGGTCAACCTGCCTCTGACTCCCAAGTACTGGATTAAAGACAAGTATCACCACACCTGACTTAAAAAAGTATTCATTCATTCATTCATTCATTCATCCATTCATTCATTCATTGTGTGTATGAGTGCTCGTGTGTGTTTATGCAACACATGTGTGTGGGTGTGCAGGTGCCCACAGAGTTCATAAGAAGACATCAGATTCCTGGAATTGAAGTTATAGGCGCTGTGAGCTGCCTGATGTGGGTGGGTACTGGGAGTTGAAACTAGCTCCTCTGCAACAGCTGCACATCCCCTAACTACTAAACAATCTTTGCAGCTCCAGTTTTTGCTTTTTATGTAGTGCCAGGGCTGGAATTTGGGGCCCTGTAGATACCAGTTAAGCATTCTAATATGGAACTACATCTCTAGCCTTTTTAAAAATTTTTATTTATTTTAATTTTTGTTATTGCAAGTGACAGGATTTCACCATTTGGATACCCTAGCAACATTCCATTGTGTGTATGCGCTACATTTTCTTTGTCAACTTCTCAGGGCAATAGATATACAGGCTGTGTCTACTTAAGGGTTACTGTTGTTGTAATACCTGAAATTAACCTGTAAGCTTTACCCGCCCAAGGACCAGGTAACTTCCTGGAATGCTGGGAGTTGTAGTTCTTGGAAAATAACAAAGCCTCATGGGAAGGTATGGTGGCTCATGGGTTTTGTCTATGTAAGTGCCTGCAACACGTGTCTCAGGGTCACTCAGCCTGGAAATTCCAGGCGGTCGTCCTGCTCAAAGCCCACCTGTTGGTCAGTATTTAATATTTAATAAAACTTGTTTCAAATTTGTCCCCAAATGTTTGAATTGGTTTTTCTCTGGTGAATTTCAGGATTAATATGAATAATACTGAAATGAGCATGGGAAAGATGTCTCTTTAGCATGTCAAATTGCATTTCTTTTTAATATACACCTACTAGTGAGATTGCTAAATTATATAATGCACCTATCTTTTGAGGAATCACCCAAATTTCCCAGGGTGGAATTACTAATTTATATCCTTACCACCAACATGCAAGAATTCCTTTTCTCCAGTTCCTTACCAGAGCATGTTCTCTTTTGTCTTTCCGATAAGAGCAGTTATTGTCTCACTGTGGTTTCAGTTTGTACTACCTTAATAACTCGTGATGTAGAAATCTCCCCCCACCCCCATGATTATTGACCAATTTTTGAATCTTCTTTTAAGAAGTGTCTGGTTAGGTTTCTTGCTCTAGTTTCTTGGCCTTTTGACTAAAACCAAGTATAGGTTAATTGCTCACTCTTCCCTTCCCTTCCCTTCCCTTCCCTTCCCTTCCCTTCCCTTCCCTTCCCTTCCCTTNCACACACACACACACACACACACACACACACATGAACACACACAAGTACATGAGCACACATCTAGGACCACTTGTCCTACTAGGAAGATGTGTGTCTACGACCTGAATTCCACACCAGGTACTATTCTGTGAGGAGGGCTGAGCACAAGTATACCTCAACCCAGTGCTAAGGAGCACTTCCTTTACATCATGACCAGGGAGAAAAGCCTTGACCGGAGTCTAGCAAGTTTCCAGAGTACCCATCTGTGAGAGGTTTGTGAGCATCTCACACTGCCCTGGGCATACTCACGCACTTGCAGATCAGTGTCTCCCACCTGACCTGCAAGAGAGCAGGCCAGTGTGTGTGTGTGTGTGTGTGTGTGTGTGTGTGTGTGTGTGTGTGTATAATTTACTCCCAAAGATGAAATTTTTGATGTCATCATTTTTATCATGAAAAAATGTCAGCACATGCATAAAACAGGATCCCATGTTCTGAGCCTCATATGCATACAAGAGTGTCAGTATTTTGCCCTTCTCCATCCTAAACCTATCTTCAACAGTGCCAAGAGCAGCCACTTGTGTTGCTGGGTAAATGACCAAGAGGGAGGGTGTGGTTTCAACGCATGGAGAGAGTTGCCAGTGGCTGAAATCAGGCCTGTCTCTTGGTTGAATTGAGCTGACTGAAAGCAAAGGCCTTGGAGCCATATTTCCGAGAAGTGCAAAGTCCACTGTGCAGCCTCGGGCAGGGCAAGCTGTCCACTTTTGTTTCCAAGGTTTGGATTCTACAGAAACCCAAGGACCTAGGTCTGATGCCGACACTCAAGGCTCCCTCAGAGTCCTGTGGCCCCCTAAACATCATGCTCTGCGTCCTAGGCTACACGAAGGCACAGAACATCCAATATGCTTGTTTCATTTTGTCTGTGCGTGTTGTCTGTGCATGCAGTAGCATATGCATATACGTGTATTGTGTGAGTGAAGGGCAGAGACCACCTTGCAGATACTTCCTAGGAAGCTGTCAGCCTTTTTCTTCAGACAGTGATTCTCACTTACCGAGAACCCCGTGACTAGAGGAGACTTACAGGTTATGGAGCCTGAAGCATTTTCAAGTCTTTACCTATGCAAGCATGTGTTGCCATGCCTACCTTTTAAATATAAATACTAGGGATGAATGTGGGTCCCCACAATTTGGAGTCATACATTTTACCAGCTGAACTGTTTTCCGATGGTGTGTGTGTGTGTGTGTGTGTGTGTGAGAGAGAGAGAGAGAGAGAGAGAGAGAGATGCTGTCTAGTAGAGGGGCCTCCTTTCAGAAATCAATGAGTCTAAAAGTGACTTGAACAGCCCCCCTCTTCCCCATGTTTCCTGCAGATTTTCATCCCAGCATAAAACCAAAATGAGAATCTCTGCTTGGCCTAGGCGTATGTTGGAGAAAGCCTGCAGGGAATGCTGAAGTACGTTTGGAATCTGACATAAACCCTGCCACTTGAGCGCACAGTTCTGATCCCCCACAATTCAAATCCACAGATGATTGCGGGGAAGTGTAGAAGATGACCTCCCGTGCCCAGCTCTGTCCTCACCAGGAAGGGCCCAGGCCTGCCTCTGAGTGAACCAGCAGCTGCTGTGCCTATGCAGAGGGAGCAGGCTGCTGCTGGTTGGTTGGCTCTGGAGCAGGTGGCATGGGGTGGGGACGAGGCTACAGCATTTCCTCTTTAAGGTAGTTGCCAGCTGCTTCCTTGGTCATGTGCCCCAGTGAGTGCCTGCTAGAGGCAAGGGGCCAGGAGTATGGCTGAGACAGCAGCCAGCTCCCTGCAGCTGCTGCTCTGTTCTTTGAGCTGAAGCATCTCCAGGCCTCTGTGTGGCCTGATCTGGCATTTGGGGAGGGGCAGCAGAGGAGTATCACTTGAATACTCTGACTTAAGTGACTTAACCCAGCTGTTGTGCTCCCTGCCCTCCTGTGTGTGTGTGTGTGTGTGTGTGTGTGTGTGTGTGTGTGTGTGTAGCATAACTGAAGTGACACTTCTCAAAATTCAAATTCCTGAGAAGTTTACAACAGTGAGAAACAGAGAGGCCAATCTTAAAAGGAGTACTTTGTAAGGAGAAGGGCGAGCCTTCCCTCCTACCCAAGGATGCATGAGTTTAGCACACACAGAGCTTAGCTTCTGTCTGTCCATCTCTGTACACACAGAAATAGCCTGGAGAGAGGCTGGGCTCTGGGCGTGCCAAGGCAGGTGAGGAGAGACGGGAGCAGAACGTTTTGGAGACCGTTGTTTTCTTCCACCTTTAGGTGAGTTTGGAAAATCGAACCCAGGTTAGCAGGCTTGTAGGACAAGCACCTTTAGCTGCTGGTCTCATCTCTATGGCCAGCACCATTGGGTTTTTTAGGCAGAATTTGCTCTGTATTTTGGTTGATATGGGACTCAGAAAGTAATTCAGGGGCAAAGATATCGTGATCTCCCAGCTTCTGCTGCCAGGGCATATGTAACCCCAAACTTGTTTGGTTTTTGTTGCTCTTTTGTTTTGTTTTAAATGTAGTCATTGATATAGGACTCAAAGGAATGTCTATCCCAGTAATAATAGGAAGAAATCTGATATGGAAGAAACTCTTAGGCAAACGTGTGTAAATGAGAGTGTTTGTTTGTTTGTTTGTTTCTAGAAAAAGCAGTGGTTCTCAACCTTCCTAATGCTGGGAAACCTTCAGTTCTTCATGCTGTGGTGACCCCCAAACAAAATTATTTCCATTGCTACTTCATAACTGTAACTGTGGCACTGTTATGAATCGTAATGTAAATGTTTTGCGATGAGCATAGGCTACACCTGTGAAAGGATAGCTAGATTCCCAGAGGGGTCGAGACCCACAGATTGAGAACCACTGCTCTAGATAAAGCACGATGGGAAAACACTGGCTGAGAGAGGCTGGCTTGCGCAGATCATATGAAGGAACCAGTCCGTTTTGTATATCTAATATTTTAAATCGTTTAACTGCAGTACACAGAATTAAGTTGCATTATAGCATTTTTAAGCAAACAAGCTTTCGTTAATGCTTCTCCCCGCCCCTTCTCTTTCAGACTCCGCCTCCTTTGCATGTCTCCGTTCTTCCCTAGTCTCCTTTCTACTCTGTGTCACGTGCGTCCTATTACCCAGCCCTCCACAAGTCCTCAACACCTTTCCTTTCTAAAGTCTCATGCTCTTACCTCCAGTGTTCAGGCTGCATCGCACTCTGCCTTATTTGCATATATACAAATAAGCCTTCTGGGCAGGTGTCTTCAGGTTGCTGGAGTGCTTCTAGGTCACGTGGTTGGGATTTTCTTCATGCATGATACAACCGAAAAGTCGGCAAGTTTGTCCTTAGAGGTGGCATGCTTCTGCCCTGCACCTGGTGGGTTTTGTCTTTGTGATAGGGACGGGAGCATGGGCCAGCATTCCGGCATTCCAATGGGTGCATTCCACACATTGTTAATGAGCAAGGGCTTTACTGTAGTGAATGATAAACTGCATGAAGGACAGGAGAACCTGTTCTGTCTTTAGTCTCAGTTAGGGTCGGTGTCCACCTCAACAAAGATAGAGTAACCCTGTCAGGTCAAATTATGAGGACTTACATTAATATATAGTATATAATGTATCAGGCATTAATATGTTAATTATATTATATATTATATACTATATATTAATGTATATATAATATACATATTATACAATAGTGTATAATATATACATGTATGTGTGTATGTGTGTGTGCTCATGTGCACTTGTGCATTGTGTGTCATGATGCATATGAAGGTCAGAGGATTTGCAGTCTTTAGTTCTCTCCTCTAGATCTTCAGTCTTAGCTACAAGCTCCTTTACCTACTGAGCCATCTCACTGCCTCTAAAAACCTTGCTTTTAAAACTAAAAAACTAAAGTAAATGGCATGGTCCATGCAAAAAAAAATTTATTCACTCATGTCTATAAACCTCTATGGACTCAAAATACAAGCTTAGGCAACACATCCACATGTTTCCCCACGCAGCCACACTTAAGACAACTTTTGACATCGTGGCATCGAGTTGATTTCTGTGATATCACATTTAGAGAGAAAGGATCACCTTAACCATTTGAGATTCCAGTCTGTCTTTTGTTGGAGAAACAAGGGATGAATCTTCTGGGTGACTCTCCACAAGGCCACAGACCCACGCCCCAGTCAGAAGTGCTGCTGTTGAGGGAGAGGTGTTTACTCAGTTCAATGGAATCAATACAACTTGAAGGACCTTCTGGAGGCTGAATTATAGTCCTGTCTGTGATGTCTACTCCCACCAAAGATTGGCTCTGAATGGTGACAGGTGTCACATGCCACTATGGGTTCTCCTAGAAACTTGGTTTTCATCTGAGTCTTAGAGAAGGAAGTAACCTTAAAAATTGTCAAGTCTTTGGCTTAGCCCAGTCCCATTAGCAGTCATTCTTGGCTTAGTCTTCAGTGTACTTGCATTGTTCTGACTTTGATATTTATTACAAGCACAAATATCTATTTTATGTTAATCTAAATGATTACTTAATAAGTATGAACATTCTTTTGGCATTTTGTTAAATTCTTATTTTGCATATAAGAAGTTTTCCATTCATTTTTTCTTTAACAATTATTTAAAACATCATGTCCTATTAACAAGATTTCTTTTCTGGCACATTTGATTCTCTGCACTAACACTTCACTTTCAGCTTCATTGGCATTTCTTTGCATTGTGCTAGATTTCTTTTCCTTGTTTGGGGGGCTCTGTGTGTTTGTCTTTGTGCACATCGGTGTACATAAGCAGAGATACAGGGGTTAAAAGTGTGCACTACCATACCTGGAGTATGTACGTGAGTTCCTGGCCTTGCAGACCAAGTGTTGCAAACCAATTAAGCCATTCCTTCAGCCCAGTCCTGATTTTTTTATTATTTAGCTTTATTCCTATGTAAAGTATCAAATTTTACAAAACAAAACTAGTTGAATTTACTTATGTAGTTTTGGTAGTGATAATGACCGCTGGTAACTATTGGTTTGGAAATAGAATAGCAATGGCTTCATTCTGCAGTTAAACTTCATAATCCCATAGATAAATTCATCTGTTAATTCTTTCAGCAACTTATCAAGCCATTACTGAAGGTCAGGCACTCTAATACATGTTACAGGACAGCAATAAGGGTAGTCTTTGCTGGAACAATGATTTCTAGCTGGGTGTGGTGGCTTATTCTGAAATTCCAGCATAGCTGTGAGTTTGAGACCAGCCTGGCAACAGAAATTACAGATCATCCTGAGCTACTCTTTGTTTCTAAACCAGCCCATCAGCCAATCAATGAACCCATGTAGGCTAGCACAAGCCACTTGGAAATTCTTCCTGTACCAGCAGCAAACGCAGTGACCGTTGGAAGTCGGCTGTTCTCTGTGCCCTGTGGAGAGGCAGGGGACTGGACTGAGAGTGAGGCACCTGAAATGCCTTGTGTCCAATTAAAGAGCAGTGTGCTCCTGCTGAAATGGGCTTATATTGCCTGCCAGTCGAATTTTTAATAACATTTCAGAATAGCATTAACACACAACTCACAAATGATACACTTGGAGAGTTAACTATGGCACACACCTCTTAAAAGCATGAACACACCCTGGCTTAAAAACAAAAGCCACACTAAACAGGCCTTAATGGGATGGGCTTCTGGCTTTGATGTACATGGACCTGGACCTGAGCCAGCTCTGGCAAGATGAATATCACTTGCAATACTCTGTTCTTAAAGAAGCCTGAAGTCACGAAAAGGAAACTAGAAATTCCTCTCCCCAGGGACTGGCCACGCTCCTCCCTGCAATGTCCTTACCTTTCTTCATTGGAAACTGTCTTTTTGTTTTTGTCCTTTTGAGTGCGACAGTGTCTTAAATACAGAGAGATGTATTTTTAGGAGAGAAAAGGAAACTAAGAATCTAAGACTCTGCGTTCAAGGAAAACTGAACATGTTACTTGCTTAGAAATTTTGTACCTGCCGCATCCTTTATTTGTATACTAGGTGTGATGGTGTGGCTAAAAAGGGGGGCTATATTAAAATGTCCAAAGGCTACACACACAAGGATAATTAACATATCTTCAACAAGTTAACTTAAATTCTTCTCCGGTGTTATTTCAAGATAGGGCCAGCTGTGTCATTATCTTTCAAAATCTACCAGAGAGATGAAAAAAATCAATTGTTTTAAGATGAAAATGATAACAAAAAAGCAGAATAGAGTTATTCTTGATTGTTATGTGATGATTTTGAAAAAATGTCTGAGAAGCTTGCGAGATGACTCAAAGGGCAAAGGCAACTGAGATCCCAGAGGGAATCTATTGCAGAGGGAAGGCAGAGATGGCAAGATGCGTTTGGCTTGCTAAACACCAGGCTAGCACCTGGACATTGGGCATTGTTCTCTAGCCTCTTTCAATATATATGCACAAGTGTGTGTGTGTGTGTGTGTGTCTGTGTGTGTGTGTTCAGTAGTACATGCATGTGTGTGAACGTGAGCACATACACGCACATACACACACACACCACAGACATACACACACACCACAGACACACACACACACCAACACACACACACACATAGACCACACACACGGAAATGTTGCATTATAATAACTTACAAAAGGAAGCATCCTAAATTTTCGTTAGTTTTTCATGTCATCAGGACACAAATTCAGAAGCAGAACACATCTGTTTGTCTTGTCATGAAGAGAAAGCAGAATTATATAGTGAGTTTTGCTAAATAAGGGTACTTTTAAAAAATTGTCTAGTAAATACATCACTAATGGGTTTATGGATGGTGGTTATAGCAGGCACTATATACTCAAATGACACCACTCACTTGTCCTTAGTTCTGCAAAGTAACCTTGAGTTTGGTGCCTTGGGGGATCTGGTGGCGCCCTAGTCGTACCTATAGAAGGTATACTCCTCTGGTGGCTTGCCCTTTCTCCTCTGTTGCTGCTGAGGTGCTGATGTTCAGAGGAATCTTGCTATGAGCCGAAGCTCACATCAGCAGGCATGCCCAACTTCCTCAGTGAGGAAAGTCGGAGCTCAGTGACCCATGACAACAGCAGCCAGGACATAATCATCTCCAAGGACAGTTTTAGATTACATAAGATTTCAGATACCCGAGGTCTGCCACATGTATGTTTGCAAATAGCCAGGATTCGGATTTCTCACAAATTGTGTGCAGATCCAAATATTTAAAATTAGGATTCCAATAATGGCTCAGGAGACCAAATGTAGTCATCTATGTAAAGAAGCTTAAAAATTCTTCAGCACTTTTAGATTCAAATTGCTTCCCTTGTCGTCATGGAGAATCCTATTATGTTCTTTGTTTCTCTCCCACGTCGATCTCTTCATTAGTAATAAGTGCATTATCTAAAGTGCTGGACACATGCTCCTATATCCCATATTTTAATAGCTCTCTGAAATGGCATTCCTATGTCGCTTCTTATCTATAATTGTGAACAGTGTCCTTTCTGCTAGGTGGTAGTGATAAGGCCCACCAGCTTTCTTTTTTTGGTCATAATTTTTAATCTTCATAAAAATTACATTTGGGGGCTGGGGATATGTTCTGTCAGTAAAGTGCTTATGGTATAAGGCCAAGTACCTAACTCCAGATGCCAGCATCTCTGTAGAAAGCCACATGTGGTACTGCATTCCCGAAACATCAGTGCTGGGAGGTGGAGACTGATGGATCCCTAAGGCTCCCGAACTAGACAGTCAGCCTAATTGGTGAGCTACGGGTTCAGTGAGAGACGCTCTTTCAAAAGGTAATGTATGGGGGTCAGGAGGGAGACACCTGGTATTCACCCCTGGTGCATATGCACGCCAACACTTCACATGTGCACACACATGCACATGTATACCAACACACACACACAAACACAAGACTAACAACATTTAATAGGTTTTTTTAAAAAAAATTAATACCCCTAGGTGGTCTGGAACTCACAGAGATCTACTAGTGTCTGCCTGTAGAGATTAAAGAAGTGTCTGGCTACAGAGTCCCATCACAAATTCACCATCTAAATGTTCTTTATTCTACTTCTCTATCTTAATTCCACAAGCAAGGTCTGCCAACTGCCCTTCCTGCTCCCTTCCTTGGATCCTTCACCTCCTTCATCCCATTGTCACTTTTCTCCCTCATCACATGCCCTTCACTATGTTCAGTCTTTGTCTCTTTCGGTGACAATACGGTAAGTCACAAAATAAGGCTCCACCTTGGAAAACCACAGAGGACACTGACTTCTCCAAGTTTATCTATGCTTAAAATTGCCAAGGTTTTTTTTTTTTTTTTCAAATAAGCCCATAGTTCCAAAACTGAGCCGTGTATATCCTTCAAGATTGACAGATAACTCTGAGATATGTCTCTCTGTTTAATCCAGCCCTGGAACTTTCCATTGCTGTAGCCTGGCTATGAGACTTTAAACTTTAAAAATGGTGCCATCTCATCTGTCTGTGGAGTGTGCACCACCTTATGTGATGGGGTGTCAGGTGCTCAATCCCTACTAGAGTGGCCGGGAAGCCTCGCCTTGCTGCAGGGATTCTGTATCATTCGGGGTTTAAGAGCAAGGTTGCACATCGGACCTATGATAGAATGAGGCAGATACACATATTTCTTTATGAAATCTTGGTTTTCACAAGGCTTATCAACAGTTTCCTTCTGTTGAAGTCTTTGAAAATGCACACACACACACACACACACACACACACACACCCTATAACAACTGAATCCATTCATGCCATATGTGTGCACGGATATTAGTTCCTTCCAAGCCCTTAGAGTGTTTAGAACTCTGATTGCATGCCCTCAAATATTCAACCTCAGCATCCCAGAATCTCTGAACACATCTTAACACTTCCATCAACGGTCCTGGAAACATTTAGCCATAACCTTGGCACCAAGATCTTCAATAAAAGGTCTGAACTTGAGACCCATGAGGCCCCTGGCTGGGATTTGTTACGACTGGTTGAGATCACTCACCTACAACAGAAATAAAAATAATTCTGATAAAAGAAAGAATGAGTTTTTCATAAGGTGATCGAACTTGGAGCGCAGCTAATCAGTCATCCCCCAAATCAGAGATGCTTGCAGGAGGATCACTCATTCATACAGATCAAAACTCAAAATATATACATAGAAGGCAGTTCAGGCAGGCTGTGGGCAGGAGTCTAAAAAAAGGATACTTTGAAATTCTAATTTCGTGGTGTCATTAACTTAATTAACCAGCGTTGATTGTTCTATGTGCTGTTGGATGCTCGCACCAGTTCAAGTTGGTGTAGAGACCAAAAGTTGACATTGACTATCTTCCTCAATCACCTCTCCATCTTTTGAGCTTTGAGACAGGGTCTCTTGCTAGACCTGGAACTAATAGATTTGGATAGGCTGCCTAGCCTGCATGACTTCAGAATCTGCAAGTCTGTGCCCTATGCTCCCGACCCAGTGCTGGAGTCATAAACATTTTCCACCATGCCTGTGGCTTTTGTGTCAGTGTCAAGGTTCTGAACTGAGATCCTTGACTGCCCATGCTTGGCTCTGTGCTCTTGGTAAAAGGCAAGCATGCGGTATAGCATTTAGCAGTAAGGATCGGGCATTTGGGGGAGCAGTGTCTACACTTAGAGGGATATTTCTTCTAAGAAATTGAAAACAACATATTTTTAAAGTCCTAATTTCAAAGAAGCTGCACGCCACAAAAGCTGTAGCCTAGCTTTCATTGCCCAAGGCCAGGTTGACCTCGTGCTTTTGAGTGTTGTCCTGACTCTTGCCAGTTCCTCCATTCAGAGCAGAATGAGAGCCAACTTTCCCTCTGTCTTTAGTAACAGGTCATGCTAGCAGGTTTGAAAGGCTCCCAGAGCTTGTAGAATCTGCTCTTTCCTAAAATCACTAGTATTGCATTATTTAATTCATGATGTGGAGAACAGCCAAGAGCAAACTTCCATTTTTCCCACACTGCACCTTGTCAGGGTAGAGGAGCTGGCAGCAAACAGTGCACATATTTTCCCATACAACTGCATCGGGTTTGAATGCCAACAACTCTTAAGGCAAGAACATGTGCTTCAACAGAATTACATACAATCGGGCCTGGGGAATGGAATGAATGAAGACATCACACTCAGCCTCAAGCCTTGTGATTACAGTGCGGGTTCTGAGTGACAAGAAGCAAACCAGCTTCCAGTAGAGAATGACGAACCAAATAGTCCCCATGTAAGACCTTCTAAACAGGGTCTCCAGGGTATCATGTCCAAGGAAGGCTGCAGCGTCCAGGTACTAACAAAGCCTAATAAATACACACAGCATGACATCTGAAGAAGGAAATTACCTTTATTTTTATTTTCATTTAATTAGACCTTGGGCACATGGTGGTAATCCTGATTCTTCTTCACTAAGGTTCTGCAGATTTCTTGAAAGTATTTTCTGTACAGGGCTATATCTATTTATCTTCTTATTCAAATGTGTCAGCTGTGGTCCTGGTGAGTGTAACTCAACAGTTGGAGAAAATGCTGCTCAGAGGCCCTCCTGTCCAGGGAACTTAGAGTCCAGTGACCACATTTATCGTTGGAATATTTTTATTAGAATATTTATACTTAAAGCACAAGATAAACACAAGCAAAATCCTTAATGATGTAGAAAAAGAACTTAGAGACACTCTTCTACATATCTACATTCACAATATGTGCCTATGTTCCACCAGAATGTTGACATGACAGTTGCCATCTGAATACACAGGCCCCGCCTGCCCAGCTGACTCCATGGGCAGGCAGAACAGTCACATACAGCATCCCTTAACTTTTTTCTGCCAGAACTCAGGATCTTGAACTGAACCTTTTTGTTTTTCTTCAGTATATCCATGGCCATTCTGAGCTAGCTCCCTTATGACTCCCCTGCAGTGACCATCTGAGTAGGCCTATAGAGGTTTAACTATGTTGGGAGCAAATTTCCAACACAGTGGTGCTGTCCATTAGAATAAAGTTAAATAAACAAAACCAGTCAATGCCAAGTACATCCGTGTACCTTGAATTTCAAGTTGCACCTTCTTACTGAATGTCTTATAGAATGAGAAGTAATAACTGTTAATATGTTTTACTATGATTTATGAATACTTATTTCTAGAAAATATTTTGATTCCAATACAGTGACTTATACATTTTAATGATCAAGAATATATTGTTACCAGGGCTGGAGAGATGGCTCAGTGGTTAAGAGTACAGACTGCTCTTGCAGAGGACCTGGGTTCAATTCCCAGCAACCACATGGTGGCTTACAACCATCTGTAGTGGCATCTAATGCCCTCTTCTGGTGTGTCTGAAGACAGTGACAGTGTACTTATACATGAAATAGATAGATAGATAGATAGATAGATAGATAGATAGATAGATAGATAGATAGATAGATTTTTTTTTAAAAAAGAATATACTGCTATCAATGTGGAATTTTAGTCAATATTGTATTGTGTGATGTAGAGAAAAGGGGAAAATTACACAGAGAAAAGAAAACGGTTAATTATCTCCCATGCTCTTACTTGCCTCTGACCTGCAGGTTGCTTTCTTACTTGCTCAGTGGTCCCTTCAAGTGTGCACCATCTCTTCCTTCTTCTGCTATCTTATTCTAGGTCCATAGAATGCCCCACATAGTGGGTTCTTGAGAAATGCATTTCAATTCTCTTTTAATGCAGTGTCTGACACTACAGAGGTTTTCAGACCATGCATCCTCAGATCTAGAAGCATGCCGTGACTTTACCCCTGAGCACCTTCTAGCAATTATTGCTTAAACTCATTAAGTTGCTTCTCGGGTGTCTGAGAGTGACCAGAGGTCCTCATTTTCAGGTGTGGGAGGCCCAAACATGGCCCAAGCTGCCTGTCCATCACTGACTATGCTCTGGAAATTTGGAGCCTTGCTTTATTTACTAAGTGAACAAACACTTATTTGTGCCAGGCACTGTCCATGGGATTGGGATTAGTGTAGAAGTAGACAAGGCAGGCATAAATCTGTGACTGTCATCATCTTACGTAACAGTGGATGGGAGTGATTTGATGCCTTCATTCATATTCTGAAATTTGCTACAGAACGATCATGTTGGGGCCCCAGAGGGAGCCTCGGGGTAATGGGTCATCAAGTCACTTGGATTAACACTAAGGAGACTTCTCAGCAACACAAGTTATTTTCTGCACGGAGGCTGACAAAAATAGATGGGGTTGATGTGAGGATAAATTAAGCAACTGTGAAACTCAGTCTCAATCGATCACGTTGTAAACACTTAATCAAAGGTAGTTGTCCTGCTGGTGCAGATACTGAATTGTTTGCAAACAATTTTCTATCTGTCTGGAAAGACGGCTTTGTGGTAGAAGTGCTTGCTGTGCAAACATGAGGACAAGTGTTCTGATTCTGAGAAGCCATGTTAATGCCAGGTGGATATCCTGGCCCCTTTGCATTTCCAGTCCTCAGGATCATGGGTCCTGCACACACACATGCATGCATACACACATGCATATATGCCACATACACATAAGAAATGAAATATTTTTGACTAACTTTCAAGATGCTAACACAAAACATAGTCCAGAGCAACCTCTGTGACTAGAAAGCCCCTTTGTATGTACAGAGATTTAGGTGCTCTTTGTGGAATGGTTGCACCAGGTGTTACCTGTGTCTCTGCTCTTTCTCTTCCTGCTCTAGAATGGTGCCCATCTCTACCATGGAAATTTCTACAGTGAGAGAGAGGGGGGGGGAGGGA
>NC_034599.1:105502106-105538253 GCF_900095145.1 Mus pahari | reverse complement strand
GGGAGGGAGGGAGGGAGGGAGGGAGGGCCCTTTAGAAAGTGGTTCTCAGCTGGTAGACTGCAACCTCTTCGGGATTCACATAGCAGATATCCTGCATATCAGATATCTACATTAATATTCGTAACTAGCAAAACGACTGGTATGAAGTAGCGTTGCAGTAATATTATGGTTAGGAGGTGTTGTCACCACAACATGAAGAACTATGTTAAAGGGTCACAGCATCTAAGAGGTTGACAACCACTGCTTTAGATCCACGTGGCTTCTCTTCACTTCAGGAAGATGCCCTTCCATTTCCAAGCTTCTGGAGAAACTTCATTACCTTGGACTTGGGGCTGGGGACTAGGATATGTAGCAAAGTTGCCTTTGCTGAGATTTATTCTGCAAATGGATATTGAGGCAGGAACTGTTTATCTGTGAGAAAGAATGCTAATAGCAAAAACAAGACTTCATGCTAATGGAGTTGTATGTCTTCTAATCAGGACTGGGGTCATTTCAAAACCCCAGCAAGTAACAGCTGCCTGTGGTTTCCTTGACTTTGCTCGTGTTGTAGAAGACTAGCTTCCTTCTTTTTAATGCTGCAAATGCTAAGCTCCCACTCTGGTACCCAGAACTACATCACATGGACCAGACTTCATTGTTCTGAAGTGACAGGTGCTTTTTGTACTTCTTGTAGGAATGCAGGAGAAAAGGGTTCATGTCAAATATGCTGATGATTGTTAAAATTAATATTCCTTTTAAATGTCTTTCCTCTTTGTGATCATGAATTTCATATTTTGAACCCTTTAAGCCAGGATGAAAGATATAGGTTTATAATAAATCTTCGCTCCAAGACAAAGTATCTCCAATATAAGAAATAGAAAAAAGTTTTTGTCTTAGCCTCTACCTAAAGGGATCTATTTTAGATAATATCTGAATCTGAACTTAAATCTATGAGCTATGCAGGATTGTCATTTCTGGTCACCATCATTCCTTCCCATTCTAAGATGATTGATGCTTCCTATAGTACAGTGGTTCTCAGCCAGAGGGTCACAACCCCTTTTGGCAACCCTCTATCACCAAAAATATTTACATTATGATCCATGACAGGAGCAAAATTACAGTCACGAAGTAGAAACAAAACTAATTTGTGGTTGGAGTCATGACAACATGAGGAACTATAGTAAAGGGTCAAAGTGTTAGGAAGATTGAAACCCATCAGTGTAGATCACTGTACCCTGACACTGAAAAAACACAAGATATATTCAGATATATTCAGATCCAACCTCAAGACATAACTGATATATATATATATATATATATATATATATATATATATATATATATATATATATATATATATATATATATATATATATATTTCAGAATGGTATGTGATAGCATTAGACATATCTTTAGAAATTTGTTTTATGTTTACATAGAAGAATAGGGTATCACAGAAGCCTGAATTCCTAGCATTTTGCTTTAAGATTAGGTTGGTAATCATTTCTAGATGGTGCATGTGGCCTGCCAATATAAATTCTGATTAATGTTTACTTTTAATGTCTTCCTGAAAACCCTGAGCCTATTTTATCTGGATATCAGGTAGACGTATGATTTATCTGGATATCAGGTAGACGTATGATTTATCTGGATATCAGGTAGACGTATGATTTCCTGCATGTTGATGCTCAAGAGATGGCTTATTGAATAAGAGTGTTTGTTATGTAAACATGATGACCTAGTTTAAAGTCCCTGCACCCACTTAAAAAGCTGTATGTGGTCCCGGCTCACCCCTGTAATCCCAGTGGTGTGGGAGGCAGAGCATAGAATATTGCTGGGGATTGTTAGCTGCTAGCCTAGCTCGAAGTGGAGTGGGAGACCCTGTCTCAAAAGAACAAGAATTGAGAAAAAGAGAATGGGATTCCAGGCATTCTATTCTGGCCTCCACACAGACATAGGCATGTCCATTTACTCATTACATGTAGACATACATGGAATACATATACCATATTTATACACCACAGACATCTACAGAGAGAGACAGAGACAGAGACAGAGAGACAGAGAGATGTGAAAGAGAGTGTGAGCTCTGGATGTGGAAGAGGCAAAGTAGGCAGATGGTTTACATACAAACATTAGGGTATTTTGATGCCTAGGATATATGGCTCCCAGGACTGTCAGCGAAAGACAGAAGACAGAATAGAATCTTTGACCCAACCACGCTTGTGAGCTTGGGACCAAAGTAATGGAAGTGATTTTTATTTTCAGGAGTTGAGCTACAAGTGTCCATGTGATATTGAGTAGCTCATTTACGTGGCAGAACATATCATGTCCAGTGAATGAATTGTTTTGAATGGGTAAATATGGCTTACATTGCTATGGCAGCCAGCAGTCTAGGAATGAGAGTGATTGACAAGATCTTTACATCCCAGGCAAAATGATTGACTTTAGCTTTAGCTCTGTTCCAGTGTGGTGGAGGGTCCTGTCTTAGCCTCTGCATTAGCTGTCTGTTAGATGTGCTTTGCAGTGGCTCTGTTGCTCTCTGAATTATGTAATCTTTTAAAGTTGGCACTTGCTTGGAAATCAATGGACCAATGCGTCTATGGTTATACCCTGCTTACTCTCTTCTTTGAACGATGTTAGAAATATGAGGTAATGGAGGTGAGATGGCTCAGCTTGTAAAGCTGCTTGTTGCCACACCTGGTGACCTCATGTTGATTCCCAGACTCTCTATGGCTGTCCTCTGACATCAACACAGATGCCATTGTCTGTTGTCTCTACTTGAACACATACACATAAACAAATGAAGGAATGAATGATCAAATTGGAGTAATCAGTATGAAAGATGAGGCCATTTGAATACATTTTTGGACTAGACAATGGTCTGTCAGTCAAACTGAACTCAGGCCCAATCCTGTCAAATTCCAGCTCTTTTCAATAGATTGGGTCTAATAACCCCCTTTAACTGAAATTAAAACAAACAAATATAAAACACTGGGTCAGAGATATAAGAAAGCAACCAATGAGTTGTTTTGCCCCATCCCACTCTAACTGTTATTCCTGAGAGTCAATGTTTGCCCTGTTTGGGGCAGAATACAATTGCAGAGCTGTCTTTCATCAGAAGTAGTGCCTGTTCCCCATGGCGGGCAAGAGCATGTTCGAACTTGCTCTCTATTTTTGTGATAAAAGACTAGGCAACACAACACCATGATGAAGAAGCAAGCTGGGGAGGAAAGGGTTTAGTCAGCTTACAAAATTCACAGTGCTCTTCAGCACTAAAAGAAGTTAGGACAGGAGCTCAGCAGGGAAGAAATCTGGAGGCAGGAGCTGATTGCAGAGGAGGTCGTGGAGGGACCTGCTTACTAGCTTGCTTTACCATATGACTTGCATCCTTAATAGAGCCCAGGACTGCTAGCCATGGTGTGGTACCACTTACCATGGGCTAGGTCCTCCCCCATTGATCATTCATTGAGAAAATGCCCTATAGCTGGATCTCATGGTGGCATTTCCTCAAATGAGGCTCTTTCCTCTCCGATGACTTCAGCTTGTGTCAAGTTGCCACACAAAACCAGCCAGCACAGAGTCTATCATTATTAAAAGTTAGGCAGATGCTCAAGGCAGGAACCTGGAGGGAAGAGCAGAAGCAGAGACATGGTGGAACTTTGCTTGCTGGCTTCTCTCTGTGTAAAATTGGCTTGTTCCATTTGCTTTCTTATGCAGCTGAGGACCACCTGCCTAGGGTGGCATTGCCTATAGTGGGCTGGATCAACTGTTAATCAAGAAAATGTCCCCACAGACTTGCCTACAGGTCCATCTGATGACAATTTCCCAATTGACATCCCCCATTCCCAGATGACTCTAGCTTGTGTAAAATTGATAACAATAACAACAGCAGCAGCAGCAAAGTGACCAGCATAGTACACACAACCCACCCCCATACACTGATACTGGCAGATTCTGTGACTCTCACATACCCCTAATCAGTCTCTCTCATCAGTATCCACATTGCATTGAGACATCGCAAAGCCTTTCTTACCATGATACTATGGCTAAGGTAATGGGGCTTGTATAATTTACATGTCAAGTCTCAGTCAGAGCAGGTTACATCACGGAACTGTTTGTTTTGTACAGGTTTGTCAAAGATACCTGAGGAAACTTGGAAAGGCAGCATGCCAGCTTTCTCTCCTGTGCTTGCATTTCTGCCTTTGATCTTTGGGGATGTAAAGCAACTTGCTTATTGTTTACCCATATCATATTCAGAAAGGTACAGAATAAAATTTCCAAGGGAAGTCGCATTATTTGACCTGAATGTCATGTCTCATAGATTATCTTTAGACATAGTGGAAGCTTGGGAAAAGCCTGTTTTATGTGAAAGGTAAACTCCCAATACTTGACTTTTCTTCCCTGGATGTTTTCACTGACAAAAGATCTCACCTGCTTTTTAAACATTCGTTTGCCCACGGGGCTACATTTTAGTCCCCAATGCTTTACCATCTACTTCTTTACCTGTTAGGTGCACACAGTCACTCATGGATACAGACCTATTCATATGATGTCATCATATGAAAAAAAAAACTTAATTAAAAACTAGGTTTCAAAAAAAAAAAAAAACCAACTAAGGTTTCTGTAAAAAATAAAGTAAAATAAATTCTTGCAAAAAGGATATTGGTAGAATATTTCAGTTTCCTAGAATTTGTGTACATTTTTTTTCTTAGATGTAGAAGTGCCTCCTAAGATTACTTTCCAAATGTTTTATTGTCAGTTTTTCTCATTTACACGCAAAAAAAAAAAAAAAAGTTTATCTAAAGGGTCAAGTTCCTAGTCTAATGCCTCTTATACATATATTAAAACTTAAATCTTTCTTTGGGAAGCTGAATTTATGAAACAACTTCACACCCTTTTGTTCAACCTTAAAAAGATTCCAGACTTGCTGAAGTCACTTACGTATGCAGAGCTTGTGCCTTGCCGTTGTTACCCCCAGTTTTATCAAGGGCTTTCCTTCCAAAATTTAGCCTTCTTTATACTTGATTTGCGATGCTAAAAATCTTTTAGGAACTTCAGCCAATTGAGTCTTCAGCGACTGAATCATATTTTAGCTTGTCTAAATTTCTGCTTTACACAGGAAACCAACAAATCACTGCTGTCTCTTCAAAATGCAAGTAACCTTCTGCCAAAGGAAGAAGCCACTCAGCTGTCCTGATGAGTGGCATCTCACTGTGTTATCTTACTCGTGGGAGAAACCATTCAGTTGTCCCCGATGACTGTCTTCTGACTGTGTTGTCTTGCCATAAAATATTTGCACAAATTTAGCACCGGTGTGCTAACTTCTCACATATTGTGAAGGAGTGACTAATGAAGTGAGCATCTCGGCTTGCAGACAGAATCCATCTTTAATCTCCCATTTAGACAGAAAAAGGAAGAGCCTACTGGAATCTGAATCAAATGCTACATGACCCACAGTGTTTAGGTTATGTAACTCGTAGATACCTACAATAGGTCACATGCAAGTTCTTGGAGGGAGCCAAAGGCAGATTGCACATAAGCTTTGAGTTACATTACTTTTTTCCCACCTCTTTGTCTCCTCCTTACAATCCTAATTACTATCATTTTATTCTAAAGCAAGGTTAAGACATAGAAAGCCACATGAAGATCAGGTGAAATGGTCACCATTTTATTGATATCTTCTCTATAAAATGGCTAAGAGCACTGTATCAGTTTTCTGTAGATTCATTATCCTGATAGGTTTTCCTAAGGCATCCTTCCAAATTCAAGATTGAAGTAATATTTCTGGGACTCTGAGATGGCTCAGCTGATAAAGATGCCCGTGGCAATCCTGATGAGCAGAGTTCAGTCTCCAGGTCACACGTGGTGGAAGGAAAGAACACCGAGCTGCCCTCTGAGTGCCACTCGGGTGCTGTGGCACATGCATATTCATATGCACACATGCACATAAAAGTTATTGAATGTGAAATAATAATAATGTCCATAAAAGAAGCCCAGCATCTTGTCTTTTGTGTGTTATATAGACTATATTATATAATAAATGTGTGTTATATAGACTAAATATATTATATAATAAATGTGTGTTATATAGACTATATTATATAATAAAAGTCTCTCCATTTCTGTGCTTTTATTACATAAGTTAAGATTGGATGATCAAATTTATTAACAGGATTTTGCCAAGAAAAATATACTCATTAGATATAATTTGTTTCTTAATTTAAAAAAAAAAGAGAGAGAGAGAGCACTTGGACCCGATCTGCATGAAATGGCAGCGCAGGAGCGGGGTTCGCTTGGCGAGCAGAAAGCTGGAGTAGGGCTGGTTCCTGGCATTGCTTCCTCAGCAAAGAGAACAATTTTAATCAGTTACAAAAATATTTGCGATCCATATGCTCCTCTCTGCTCACTCCCATATGCCCACATTCTCTTTTATCCTGGGAAAGATGATGACTTCATGATTCAGCCGAATAAGAATAATACCTCGCTGACTTTAGAGTTCGGTTCTATTTCAAAACATGTCCTGGTAATTACGCACACACACAGACCCAGGCTGTTAGCACTTGGGTAGTTACGTGAATATGAGTTTGTTCTGTCTTCTGGGGATATATATATATATATCCATCCTTACATCCTCCTACTGAAGCCAGCCTATGTATCTGAGGCTTCAATTTGAAACTCCATTGTCACTGGCCTTTTGGATTAAATGCCGCTGTGCAACTGTGAGCATAAGAAAATGTGACAAAAGCCTGTAAAAATTCACAATAAGTTCATTCACCTTGGGAGAAAGAAAACAACACAAAAAGCCACTTGGTAACTTTATCTAACTGGAGAGCTTATTCTAGCCATGCAGGCTACGTTGATCCTTTGTTAATTTCTTTGTTTTATTTAATTAAAATTGGACATCTACCATGGTAGCCATGGTACAAGGAGCCGGAATAGAAAAATAAAAATGGCTGTCAATCCGTGATCTGTTTTGTCTGAGATGTGTGCTTGCCTTTCCCAATAGTTCTGTGGTTTCTAACAAAAGGTGTATGTTTTTAAACCAGGTTGTCTGTCAACATAAAAGATGAATAAATCTGAAATTATTGATGGGATTCATGGTTGTATTTTCAACAGTTGTTTTTCCACTGCACAACAAATGGCTTTGTAACCCAATATGCTGTTAACAGAGCCACTGCCAAAACCGAGAGGATTCAGCCAGGCCCATCGAGGCTGGTAGGGAAGGATGGCAAAGAGAAAGGGTTTCCAGCCTTCGGAGCAGGAGCAGTAGTGACATGCAGCTAGTGTTTTGCGGGCAATAGGACCCAAGAGGTGTGTCTGCCGCTGTCAGTGGCTGTGCCCCCCACCACCTCCGAGAGGCTGAGAGTTTGGGTTTGCTTTTGGCA
The DNA here is from genome assembly GCF_900095145.1 of Mus pahari. NCBI lineage: Eukaryota > Metazoa > Chordata > Mammalia > Rodentia > Muridae > Mus > Mus pahari. The sequence continues at coordinate 105,530,886 of NC_034599.1, read as the reverse complement.
AAAGCTCCCAGGATCCCGACTCTGTTTGCATCCAAGCTGTCTGTGTGGCTGCTCCTGTAGGAGTTTCAAGAAAAGAAAGTGTACATTAGAGCAGGGATTGTTTGCAAGGGGCTTGGAGTGGGCCAGTCTGTTGCTTGCTGTGACAGTGATTCCTTGCTGTCACATGGAATGCTCAGCTGGCTGAGTTGTCCCTGCGGGGAAGGAAGGAGGATGTGGAGAGATTGTTCACCGGGAAGCGGGCATGTTAGGGATGCTTTGCACTCTGTCTGCGAAGTGAAAGGTGCTCTTTCAGCTGAGCGAGTGTGAAAGTTTTCTGCTGTCTTCTCTCTCTTTCAAACTTTACAGACAAGGCCTCATTAAATCCAAACCTGTTCCTATATCGCATGAAGGTCTCTCACAAAAGACTCATAGACATAGATTTAAAGCATATCAAATCCACCTATAATTTGGACAAAGACTTTGATTTAGAAATAAAAGAGACAAACCTTTGGCATGTAGGTGACTTTGATCCTTATTGAAGCAAACACACAAACTTGTATGTGTGTGTGTGTGTTTAATACAAAGTGCGAGATTTCACTAAAAAAGGTTAAAATTGAAGTGAGTAATCTTCGGTGCATAATTCAGTTGTTAATTTTAGCTCCTTGCGTGGGTGCCGCTCTGACTTGAACAGCCGGCTGTAGCCTTCATTGGAGAAGAAGCCAGCAGCTTGGGACAGGTGGAGCTGGAGCAAGCTGGGAGCGAGATTTGCTGGAAGCTGGTCATTAGTGTTAGAAACCCAGTCTTACTTACTGTGTGCTTCTCCGGATGGCCATGACGATTGCCACAATGATTTACTGTCCTTCTTCTTTCAGGTTGTCGACCATGTGTCAAGCTGTGTAAGGAAACTGCCTTGAGATGGACACTCTGGACTGCTAATGGGGACATGGGACGGCAGTTACCTCTGATCACTTGCGTGGATTCTCCCGGAGCAGAACGACAGAAGCCGCCAGTCATTCATCCAGATCTACAGCTGGAATTCTGTGCTGAAGGTAAAGCATTTGGGGGGGGGGGGGTTTGCAGCTCATCTGTATCTTACTCACATTCTTCTTTCATGACCGTACCTATCTACAGAGACCAACCCTCAGAGTCAGGACCTGTCTGTCTGTCTGGGGTATTCGAGCTCACTCTGTTTGCTCACTCTGTTTAATTATTGTTTGTTTGGTTTTGTTGTTGTTGTTGTTGCTTGCTTGCTTGGTTGGTTGGTTTTGTTTTAAGCACTCTGAAAATTTAGTTAGGGCAACAGAAATTCTTTGTCTCCTCACCCTACTGGCTGCTGAGGCAAAGCAAACTGGGAGAACAAAACTTTTGTTTTGTTAAGGACGCATGCTGGGTAAAGCCCTGCTGGAAGACATTTGCCCAAAGGCAGCAGATCTTAAAACCTCCCCAAACTTAAAAGCAGCAAATTCACCAACTCTAGCCTCTGCCTCCTTCAGGAAAACTTTTCACTTCCACGATCCCACAATCCTCTGCCAAATAAATAGGTCCGTGTACTTGTTAAATTTTGTTACAGGCCATCTGTCCTGTCACGGTGGGTTTTAGCAAATCCGAAATCAAGTTAGCCATGGTGTCAATTTGTTCTGAGATTGCCACTTCCAGAAGAGATTAAAGTTCCCAAAGTTGTGCCTGGTAATGCTGCTGCGCTCACAGGGACCACAGACTACTACTCTGTCAGAGGCCCCTGTAATGACCAGGATGGGACAGGGACTGGGGGCGAAGCTTGTGAAAGAAAGAACCCTTCCAAGCTGCAGCTGCTCCAGTCCCACCCCTCTCTCATCCGACGGCTTCTTTCCCTTCTTCCTTCTCTGCTTCTCAGTTTTTCCTTTTTCCTCCCTCCGTCTTACGTCTTCCCTCCATTTCCTCATACATGAACAGGAAATAAATAAGTGAGCACACCAGAGAGAAAGAAGTGCCAGAGATTTTTAAGGAGGTTAAAGGGGGTGGGGGCGGGGCAGGAACAATAACGGAATTGAAGGCTAAAAAGCCACTTCCTGTCTGTAGAGCAGTGTGCTCTGAGCGTGGAGTGGCAGGGGCAGCAGCATCTATCATTAGTACCGCCTGCCAGGCTGCCTCTCCAGAGCTTACAACACTGGTGCAGCCCAGGTACTGGGCAGGAAGAGGAAGCTATGGGGCGTCTGCTGCTGCTGCTGCTGCCTCCGCTGTCCACTACCGCTGCTGCTTTTGTTAGCTTTTAGTTGGAAGCCTGACTGTGCTGACCCTGGACTACTCATGGCCAGATATAGATCCCGTGTTTATACCAAATCATAACCTTTCCATCTGAGTTTTGTCCCTGAACACAGTGCAGAGTATTCCATGTTGCTGGGTGCTGGGGAGGTGTTTCCATGGTTGCAACTTAAAAATCATTTTCTGAATTATATCTAAAGTGCTGCCTCCCTATCGGTAGGACCTTTCGACTCGGATGTTGTGGGATGGGGGGGGGGGTCACCTGTTGAAACACTGGGGAACTGTCACCATTTTCTTCTCTCACTCTGTAACGGGGATTTGGGTCCTAACATGAGTGGGAGCTCTGTGTCTCGGCTAAGAGGAGTTGACTCATTTTGACAGAAGGTGTACGCACATGTGCTGATGTGTGCGTGGATGGGCTAAGGCTGAGGTGACGCACCTGCCTCCTGTGTGTGCATTTGCTGCTCAGTATTGTCTTGCTCTGTCCTCTGGAGTGTGTCAAGTAGTCGGTAGGGATGCTGGGCTGTGCCTCTGGGTGTGAATTCCCAGGGGGGAGGGCATGAGAGAGCTCAAGAATAATTGGAGACCTTTCCCTGCACTGATATTGTTTTCTGATACTGTCACCTTTTAGGGTCTAAAAACTCGTTTTAATTTGGATCTGGGAGAATGTCTGAGCAAGGAGAACTGACCCCAACCATACTGGAAGAAGGGCAGACTGAACCAGAGTCTGCCCCAGAAAATGGCATCCTCAAGTCAGAAAGCCTGGATGAGGAGGAGAAGCTGGAGCTGCAGGTGAGCTACAAGGATCTGTCCTTAGACTTCCACCTCTAGGATGTATCTGAGGTTGCGTTAGGAATTTGGTCATTAAGGGATTAGGAGATCAAGTTTAGGAATCGACCCCAATTGTTCAGGTTTTTCTTTTTTAGTTGTTGTTTTTATTTTTTGATTTTTTTGGTTTTTTTGATCATTTTTTAAAGGATGCCATAAAAATGCCTTTAGAAATGAATGATAAAATCACCCAAGGGGCATATTTATTCACTGCATTTGTATACAGGAACCCAGTCAGTGCTTCTTGCTAGACTACCTCAAGCTGTGTGTGTACGGACTTTTACAGATGTGGCTTTAGGCTCTTGAAGTCTTGACACAGATTCCTTATTACATGGAAAGATGGAGAGACAGCCCATACATGTCAAAGCCTTGTATCCCAGTCACCTTAGATGTGTTAAGATTCAAATCTTATTTTCAGGCAAATTGAAGCTCAAGAGTCCCTACCTGAAGAGTCGGAAAACCCAAATGGATTGTGGGAGAGTGGGACCTGGGATCAGCTGGCTGGGGAAGCAGGGGAGAGGAATCAGGGGAGAGGCAGGATTAACTACATGGGACTTTACAAGGAAGAAAAAGATGCAGGTCCAGGGATGGCATACTGAACTTGTAAATGCTATCGATTTTCATCGAACCGATTTACAGATGTGTTAGCCTTTTCCATGAGCCTACCTTATCAAAAGCCAGTGACCATAGAGTGATCAGAAACTTTCCAGGTTGGTTCTTCTCTCCTGGAGTTGCTAGGAGGACAAAGGACTAAAAGTGACAGTGTCCAATGATTGGGACTTAGGCCAGGAGGGCGTCCTTCCTAGTGGCCACAATATCTTTGCTTCCACTGAGGATATTCCAGTATCAATGATAATAACATCTTCCCCTTTGGTTTTCTCTCCCCACCCCTCTTCTGTCTTTCTCTCCATCTCTTTCTGGTTTTCTGTTTTTGTTTTGTTTTGTTTTGTTTTGTTTTGTTTCTGTTTCTGTTTCTGTTTCTGCTTCTACCATGCAGCGGCGACTGGCGGCTCAGAACCAAGAGAGGAGAAAATCCAAGGTAAGGATCTTCAGAGTCCCAGGGGGAGTCAGCACCACAGTTAGAATAAATGGTACATTTCTCATCAGAGCTGAAGATGTGCCTATATCTCAGAGGCTGGGATGGGTCCTGCCTGTGCCATTGCAAGTTAGCTCTCGTGCTCGCCTTCTGTCTCATGCGGATGTTTCTTGCTCAGAATCCTAATTACAGTAGGAGTTTCTGTGGTGCTTTATGCAACCCACTTCCACTGGAGATTTTCTCTTGTTGTTGTTGGCTAAAATTTAGAGCAGACATTTCAATCTTTCAAGTGATCTCTACCTGGAAACAAAGGGACAGTGTTGCTCAGTGCTTGGAACGCCTCCTTTGTCGAATCTTCTCCCAATTTAGTTTTAAAGGAAATGTGTCCTGTCAGGGTTTTCTTGTGATGTTTTCAAGAAATGACATTCATGCACTTCACCCTTTATGCTTGAGTCAAGACCGTTAAGAACTGTTGCAGGAGTTTTTATGCTCGGCACTGGCTCTCTGCTACTTCTCTTTACCCTTTGCACCAAGAACCATGTAGCACATTAGATGCTGGACTGAGAAGTCTGATTTGGGAACATTTGTGCAAATAATGTGATCGACCGCCAGGCTTTGACAGTCTGAGAATGTTTTCTGCTTTTTTTTCCTCCCCCTCCTTCATCTCAATCCCCAGTCAGGAGCAGGCAAAGGGAAGCTGACCAGAAGCCTTGCTGTCTGTGAAGAGTCTACAGCTAGATCTGGAGGGGAAAGTCACCAGGATCAGGTATAAAAGCTGGTGCTAGAAGGGATTGCATGGCGACATCTCTGTGTGCATGCTCAGGTATAAACCTGGTATCAGACGGGATTGCATGACTACATATCTGTGTGCATGGCCACTACTAATTTGACATTAAAACGATGTTTTGCGGGAGAATACAGGAATTGAAGAACGAGCATTTTCTTGCTTCCTCCTGTTTATGAGACATTCTGCATAGTTTAGAAGTTCGGGGCTGGGGACATATCTTAGCAAGTTAACTGCTTGCCACACAAGCAGTTGGGTCTATGTTTAAGCCCTAGAACCCACTCAAAACCTGAACATGGTGCATATACTTGTAATTTCAGCACCGGGGAAATAAAGACAGACAGATAGATTCCTGGGATCCAAGGGCCAGTTGGCTCGAGGCCTAACCTGTGGCCCCAGGTCCCCGTGAGAGACTGTCTCAAAAATAGATAAATAAATAAATAAATAAATAAATAAAGGCAGATAGCAACCGAGGAGAAACACCTGAGACTGACGTCTGACTCCACATGCACAGGAACTTGTACTCCCAGATGTACCTCCCACAAATATGCAAATAACGCCCCCCACACATACACCCCCATAGTCCCCATATCTTGCACAACTAGTTTCAATGTATATCACAGGATATTGCATTTGTTTTTTTCCAGACTCTCTGAAAACTGCAAATGGAAAGGAACTCAAAAGAATTTAGATTAAAACTTAAGATAAAAAAATAAAATAAAATAAAATCCAGTAAGCACAGTAGTGCTGGATGTCCACCAAGGCTCTCTCTTGATAAGGCTGAACCAAATACAACCCAAGCATCCTGTCTTTATGGAGACAGCTTACCTCTCAGCTCCCCAAATGAACTTGCCTATAAATAAAACACCACTGTTGGCTCCTAGGAGATGTAAGAAGTAGTGTCTAAGCATCCTGAACTGTGGCGAAATGCTGGAATGGGCTTCCGGAGAGGTTACTTTGTTGTTGTTGTTTTGTTTTGTTTTGTTTTGTTTTGACTACTGCAAAAATGGTCCAGGAAAGCATCTGACCAGGTGGCGAATTTGATATTAGCCAGCCGCTACACATCTCCACCTTTATCTTTGATTCTCAAAACTTAAAATTCCAAGGCCCTTCACAACCTCTTTGTTACTCTCTTTTTCTTTTTTCTTTTCTTTTTAACTCTTATGTTTATCTGCTTATGGAAAACATAGTCTTGATGCTGAAATTTGGCTTATTTTTCTCAGAGGTCAAAGGCAGCCAAGACAAAAGGCAAATGATCCGTCTGAGCCCAGAGGAAGGGAAATTGATTACAAAATCAATAATTTTTGTTTGGATTTCTTCGGCTTCTCTTTTATCCTCCCATCTATCTTTCTGCTTTAATTGAAACCCCCTAAATTCTCCTTACAGACTCAGAGAACACAGAGAGCGCTTTCTTTAAAAAGAACCAAAAAAAAAAAAAAAAAATTCCTTATAGATTTTTGTCCTACGAGTGTTTTCTTTGCTAGTCTCATTTTCTTCACATGTCATTCATGTGGAGAGGCACAGACAAGCTCTCATTTGGTAGCCATTACTATGTATCATAGACAGCCCCTACCCCCTTTTTTTAAAACTTGGGCTCTGAGAAACATGTGGCTTTCCTTCAGCATTTTATGTGTGCTTCTATTTTTTTAACGGAGATGGGAAAGGTGGAATGATGTGAATCCCATGCCTTGTACTGTCAATATGGATGGGTAGCTTGTGATGTACAGCATCTGACTTGTGGGAAACCCTGTACAGTGCCAGGCTCCGGGAGAAGTAAGGACCCAGTTGTCCCTCACTCCTAATGCCAAGCAGGGGAGGCCAGCCTCTGTAGATTCGGTCTTTGTCTCTTTTGACAAGGTACCCGAGTCTTGGTAAGAGTCGTCTGTATCATAGCACCCATTTCAGAGGCAGGTCTAGTGGTACCTCCACACAGTGGGTGCAAACGGTGCTTTGTTCCTGCTGGTTCTGAACCCAGAAAACAGGATTCATGTTGGAGCAGAGAATTAGGCCCCTCAAGCTTTCTGTGGACTAGCCAAAGAGTGGTGGGAATAGGGGGTTGGCAGAAAAACCAACAGACACATATATAAGCAAGTCACCCGATCTTAAGAATTTATACGCAATGCCTTTACTAGATAACACTGAACACTTAGAAAACGTGTGGACTGACTCCCAGAGAAGTATACAGTACATGGAATGTATCACTTCCCCCATGTTTGTATATTCACAGTATTTGGGAAACTGCCTTCATTTCCTGTGGGAAAGCTTTCTTGTTCCCCCTGTTACTTGATCTCAGACCCACACCTGATGGTTCAGTCTGTCTTTGAGTAAAGGAAGTGTGTTTTTTTTTTCTAATGTTATAATATTTACTGACCAGTGTGTTACTGCAACTTGAATCATTCTTTTATTGTTGTTGGGTATAAACTTATCCTGTACCAATGTATTTATTAACACTTGTATTTTAATATTGAGCGTATCAATAAAAATATTTAAAAATAACAGATTGTTTTTTACCAATTCTACAGCACTTTTTGTGTATTCTTTCTACACCATATTGTATATTTATGTGTAGAAATATATTTTTTTGAACCTGAGTATAGTATTTGTCAACACACAGCAGCAATTTGTACATTCGGCAACAGTGGATGTCTTTGGCTTCCGTTTTTGTATATAGGATTTATTGCCAACGTGATGACTTTTTTAGATTCCAACTTAGAGAGGGTTGGATGGTTCTTACAGTTTTGAAGAAGAAATGGAACCATTGTCTCATGACCCACGTGCCTCTATGATGCCCTGGCTGTTCCTCAGACACCACCTCAGCTGGAAATGTCCTAGAGATGTCCTGAGACAGTAAAAGCAAACTCCACCCCCTAGCTCCTCCTTGAACCCTCACTGACTGCAACAGTTCTATGTCCCTAATCACCTGAAGAATGACTACAGTAGAATTCCAATCTGATTTGCATATCTTGTATATGTCCACCCTCCCCCATCAAATAACCTCCCAGGAGTTGGAAAACCCAACTTAGTTAAGAATTTATGAATGACAGCATGTTTTATCTCATCTTCCATATCATGGAAGTTGGAGATCTTTTTGGTTTTGTTTTGGTTTGGTTTTTTTTTTTTTTTTTTTTTTTTTTTGGTTTGGTTTGTTTTCTCTCACCACCATGGCAACTGCCCTTCAGCTATAATTTCTAATGGGGGTCCCTCCTCATTGGAAACATGATCTAACCCCTGCCCAACAGTCCCTGAAGCAGTGAGTGTTATTGAGTGGTCTCTCATATACCACATACACAAAGCCAGACGCAACTTCCTTAAGCCATCGGCATACACTTTGCAGAAACTAAAAAAATCCAAACAAACCATCATGTGGTGCATTCTGCTCCAAAGAAGCAAATGTGCAATCAAACTAATGGCTACCGCATATCAATCAATATAAGCAGATCAGTTTCCAGGAAAAAAAAAAAAAAAGAATGATTAGCAATGTAGATGTAGTTCAGCACCGTGCTCTGTATCAAGAAGCAGCACAGGAGAATCTGTTTGGGGAAAAATAAACTACACTTACCCCAACATAGACTTATAGATAACTTATGAAAACACAGCAGGACTCACCACACATTCCGAAAGGCTATGCCTTTTTGTGACTCTGATTTATAACTAAATATTAATGACATTCGTAAAGCAGCCCTACGACCCCAGATCTCAGATCTCCACATTGCAGGGTTCAAGACCCTATGTGTGGGGCCTCCTTCTTGGCCTGGTTCCAGGGTAGGATCTCTACTGTCAATGGGCTGTTGGGTACTTCCTTTCTCTTGGTTCTAACTGTATTTCTGACTCCTGGAACAGACTCCTGTTTGTCTGTGTGCACATTTCTCCTTATAAGGAGCTCTAGAAGAGAATTGGAGAAGCCTTTTTTAGACGTGGCAGTGGCTCCAATATGAGCAGATTAAAGGATCCTCCCTTCACACACTACACATTTAAAAATAAGCCTGTAGGGGAAAATAAGAGTTGTGATCTACAGGAGTTTAGCTTGATTAAAGTTAATATTCATGAGGCAAAGTTTAATACTAGCTATGTCTTCTGACCTCCCATTGACTTCTGGATTTCAGTTCACTGTAAAGGGCAAGTATTCTTTTTTTTCCTGACAGGCTTAATTTTTTTTTAACCACTTAAGAATTAGGAATCCATACCAACCTCTCATTTTTCAACACTGCATGACCTCTGTGCAAAACGGAAGCCAGGCAGGGATGATTTCTTCTGGCCCTAAATTATTATATTTTTTTCCCCAACAGGAATCAATTCACTTACAGCTTTCCAGTTTCCCCAGCCTGCAAGAGGAGGATAAATCTAGGAAGGATGATTCTGAGAGAGAAAAAGAAAAGGATAAGAACAGAGAGAAACTCTCTGAGAGACCCAAGATCAGAATGTTATCAAAAGGTGAATCTGAGAAACATTTCCTTACCTTGCTTATCACGGACACGCACATAGCCAGGAGACATTGCAAACCCACACCAATGTTTACAGCCCAGGGCACTCTGCACCAAATTTTCCAAGTGGCCCCGTATGTGTAAGAGAGAGAAAAAAAATAGCGACCTTGACTCTCTTTTTGTTCCTGCACCCTTATTTGTATAGCTAGAGAGGTTATTTTTAGAATCACTTATTTCTTTGAGTTCCCATTTGAATCTCCTGTTCTCAGTGACAAGCTGGGGAGAAAGAGGGAATTGAAATCGGTTCTTGCATTCAGGTTCACTGACAACTGACTTGGATTGGTGAACAATGGTGATACACAGCTTTCTATTTTTGCTCTCACCCTTATCTTAAAAGACAGGCAGCAAGGGCCTTAGCACCTCCTCGTAATAAGCCACACAAGGTGGAGGTCAGTAGAAGCCCTGCCACCGAGGGCTTCGTTCGGTCTCTGCCTCTGCTGCATGTTGTTTCATTTGAAAACAAAAATCACATTTCTATTTGGGAAAGAGCCATGCCTCCTAAAATCTACAGGCCTACAGTCCGTAATTTTAGATTGTGTATGTACCTCTAATTGCACAAAGTAGAAAGGAGCCAAGCTGGAATGGAGTTAGGCTGGGGACCACATTGGGAATCCAAGCAGCCTAGGGATGGGAGCCCCTCTTTATGTTCTATAAACATATTCCTGCTTGGAACAGTTCTGTCTGGATGAAACCCTCAAGCTTGAGGTGTGTAAGAGGAAAGAGCGTACCATTTCTAAAATGGCTGTATAAACCTGAATTCATCCAGGACCAGGAGATCAGAAAGACTCGAGAACATCTATCTCGGTTTATACTGATTAATATTTACGTAGTTTTATAATAGAACCTTCAATTTTTAAAAACTGTTCTGTTTTAATTTTTAAAAAAAGAAAAGGGTTGTCATGGGATCACAAGCTCTTGAGGTCTCTGTGGGTTGGATGTAACTGTCATGTGGAGGCAGTACCCCACTGGTTTTCTGCATAGAACTCACTCTACCACCAGCAGCAAGCTCACTTCCCCTCCTCTGACACCAGGGTCTTCCCACGGTCAAGGTCTCAACCCTCAAGTCTTATTTCTGATGTTATGATCCCTGCTCGCAAGTATTTTCTCCCTGGCACCTTCCTTTGAAGTTGACCTGAGCTGGAAGGAAACCAGAACATTTTCAATCCCCGCCCTGCCCTGTAGTCCCATCATCCTTCTGGGCAACTAAACTCCCTCCTGCTCTTTGTTTCAGATTGCAGCCAAGAATATACAGATTCTACAGGCATAGACTTACATGAGTTCCTAATTAACACGCTGAAGAATAATTCCAGGTAAACTTAAATGATGAAACAAGCTTTTTTGCTGGTGTTGCGGGAGGTGGGGTGTCAGAAAGAATATTACAAAATGATTATGATTAATCAGAATACTTTTGAGAACTCAAGTGCTAAAAACAGATGGCTTCCTTGGTGTCTCTCCTGAACTTGCTCTTCTCTGTTGATAGTTTGTATCTCCTTGTGGATGGCTAGCCCTAATAGTTACATAGTTGCTGGCTGTATAAGTTAGTGTACCAAGTTTGCTTTGCTAACCCCAGGGGCATATTGAAGTAAAAAGGAGAGAATGAAATGATGTTTATTACATCAGACCATGGTGCCTGGGAGCAAGCACATAGTCATGTGTACTCAGGACTCCAGCTTGGCTTCTTTCCAGTTTCTTTCAACTTTAAGTCTTTGTTGGTTGTATTTTTTTCATTCAAAAATTTACATGTCGTGATCAGCATTCAAATGGCGACATTTAACACTACCAAATACTTAACAAGTGAGAGGAAAATGAAACTTCTGAGTTCAAAGTCGTGGCATACAAACCAAGGAGTCAACATAGTCCGAAGATGAATTAGAGTTAGGTCCGCTCTGTTTCCCCATTGAGTTTGATAAATTGTATTTGCTCTTTGAAAACTGAAAGTACATGAAACTTTTCCTTTGAACATTTATTTTACAGGGACAGGATGATACTCTTGAAAATGGAGCAGGAAATGATTGATTTCATTGCTGACAGCAAGTATGTTCAATGGCAATGCTAGCTAATTCGGTGACATGTCTTAGCTCGGTGTCTGAGTTAATGACTCATTCCACAGAGAGCTGTAGATAAATAAAATGTCAGCTCACATGATTCTTGGTATGTTCAATGAAGAAGTCACTGGATTTTGGAGTGGTCATTGCTTAGATCATGTGTGATCTTGCTGTTAAATTTCTGGCAAAATAGCCATAAACAGGGGGCTTGTTTAGCCCCCACTAACTTGCATGGAGGAGCTGTAACAAGAAGGGGCTCTTCTCGTTTTTATTATAGTTTTTTAATTGGCTCCAGCTGGTTGCAGTCAGTTATGCCTAGAAATAATTGTGCTGTGTTTGGTGTAAACTGGGTAATGACACATGTCCAGATAGATATCTGCAATCTCTATTATGTCGTGGAGCCTGTCCCCTGACTGCCTCTGTTGATAAGGTATTCTGAACTAACCCAGAACACTTTGCAACAGACAAAATGAACATGCGGCTGAGAAACAGCAATGCCTACTGCAGCTCGATCAATAAATCTATGATAGTAGAGATTTGTCTGCGTGAGAAGACATCAGGTGGTGTCGAAATGAAAGATGCCAAGTGTTTCTGGATAAAAGGAGATAGTGACGTGTGAATCCCTGTAAAATATACTACTGGCATGAAATGAAGATGCTGATTTTACTTCTGTAACTGTGTTCCAGTAACCACTATAAAAAGTTCCCCCAGATGTCATCCTATCAAAGGATGCTGGTCCATCGGGTGGCAGCGTACTTTGGATTGGACCACAACGTGGATCAAACTGGAAAATCTGTCATCATTAACAAGACCAGCAGCACCAGGATGTAAGTCCCAACGTAGTGTCTGTTTGGTGTTTTTTGGTTTGTTTGTTTGTTTGTTTTCTGTCAGAGACTGGTTTATAAGAGCACACTATTCATTGCAAAGTATATGACATTAAATATGTGCAGCAATGGTTGTCTTTCTGGCCTAATAGCAGTGGGGTATCAGGGATCCATATAAGACCAAATGAGATCTAGGGAAATTTGTAAACCCCAGGCAGGAGAATGAACTCGTTTTTGTTTGTTTGTTTGTTTGTTTGTTTTTACAAGCTCATAGTTCTATTCTTTCTTTTAGCATTTCTTGAGATCACACAAAAGATGGTGGGGGAACTTCACTTCAAAATAGCATTCAGATAAAAAACAACAGGCATTGATTGGTCTGGGAGTGTAGCTCAGTGGTAGAGAACATGGATGGCACACACAAAGTTTATTAGATTCCCAGTGCAACAAATGGGCAAAACCCAAGCAAGCAAGCAAGCAAGCAAGCAAGCAAGCAAGCAAGCAAGCAAGCAAGCAAACTCCTTCTGCAGAGGCAGGCATGATAGCATATCCCTGTGCTCCCAGTACTCTGGAGACAGAGCCAGGAGGATCAGGAGTTGAAAAATAGTCCTATATACATGCTAGGATTCTGTTAAAAAGAAGGGGAGGGGAGATGAAGGGAGGGTGGAGCAGGAGGGGCTGGGTTAGGGGAGGAAGAATAGGTCAAGGATAGGGTTTATAAAGCTTTTAAAGGCTTACACACAGAGACATTTGTCCTCCCCCCTTTTGATGTGGGGGAGACGTGTGTTTTGGGGAAAGCTCAGAACGGGGTACAGAAACCTTGCTTCTCAGCCCTGGCACACTGCCTGGGCACTCCAGCCTGCTGCAGTCCTGATTTGCCATCTTGGTTTCTTCACCTGGGAGACAGAGGTCTGAGCTTGCCAAATATCTAAGTTTTAGTCCTAAGAAAACAACACTTGTTTTTTTCTCAAGATAATCACTGTCTTTCATCTTCAAATCTTTTTTTCTCTCCGCACTGAGTCAGAGTCATCAAGACTGTCCTCCTAGGGGACTTCATTTGCCTTGGCACCTGTAATTGTCTGCTTTGAACCCCCATGCAGTACCTTTCTTTCTTTTTTCTTTTTTTTTTTTTTATAGTTTTTTTTAATTTAAAAACTTTCTTTTTTTACTTATTTTATTAGATATTTTCTTCATTTACATTTAAAATGCTGTCCCGAATGTCCCCTATACCCTCCCCCCACCCTGCTCCCCTGCCCACCCACTCCCACTTCTTGGCCCTGGCATTCCCCTGTGTGGGGCATATAAAGTTTGCAAGACCAAGGGGCCTCTCTTCCCAACAATGGCTGACTAGCCCATCTTCTGCTATATATGCAGCTAGAGACACGAGCTCTGTGTTCTATCTTATAGATGACTGTGGACTCCACTTCTATATTTGCCAGGCATTGGCATAGCCTCACAGAGATAGCTATATCAGTGTCCTTTCAAATAGAGCTTAAGCCACTTCTTTAGCAAAAGGTGTGGCACCCTCAAAAACTATAAATCATCATTTAAAAAAATAATAACGTTCTTTCCTTTGGGACTTTCAGTGATTACGTGGTCTTTGTGTCAGACAATTGGTGCAGGTACTTTCCTAGTGAATGGAGCTCTCCTGATTAAATAAAGCAGGCTTTCTTTTCTGATCACTGAAGGTTACAGCAAGTGAGGTGGCCTCGGGCTCTTTATCTCCTGGGAGATCAGCCTGAGCTCAGCAGAGGCACCGAGACAGATAGGGGGAGGAGCACCCAGTAAGAAACCTAGACCGAGAGTAGCTATTATCTCAGGGACACTGTAGTGCTTCATTTTTTTTTCCCTCCCGAGTTTGAAATTGCTTATATATCTGTAGAACAGTTTGAAGTGGATAATGTTTAAGAGCTCTTGAAGCTTCAGAATTATTGGGTCCCGCGGTTGTATTCTTCTGTGCTGGCAAAACACAGCTCAAAATTTAGTGGCTTTCCACTCGATCTGATTGTTGACACTGCCGCCTCCTGTCTTGACCGTCATGGAAGTTAAAGGTCACTCTTCTTTAATCCGAGACATTTTTGTTCTCCCTCGAACACATCCAGCTGGTGTTGGTGTGTTATTATTTATTATTTTTACACGCCAGTCTAGTTTTTCTTGTGGCTTGAAGGTGCCCTACAGCAGAGAAAGATGCCCTGAGAACAAAGCAGGGAAGGAATTGACTTCCGTTTTTAATTGGCTCTTTGTGTTGCACTCTGAGGACTTGTGGAATGTGGGTCTGTGCATAGATAGTGCCGATTAAGCCTGATAGCTTTACAACTCGGTAGAGAGCGGACTTGTTAACAGTTACAATAGTTTTACAGTCTCACATTTGCGATATGAGTCCATGTTTATCCCTTAGTTGGTGGCGATATGATGTCTCTGTGAATACTCATGATAGAAGTTTTTAGCCTTGTCTGTGAAGCTACATTTTACACTGTGGTGGCTCCGTTTAAAGTAAATTTTAACTTAGCTAAATTTACATACAATTTGAATTTTCAAATTCAGTTTCTTTATCTGGTTAGTAACATTTCGACTGCTTACAGGGTCGGAGCATATTAGAACACGCCTGGGATTCTAGAAGCTTCTGAACTCTCCCCTAGATTCTTGTGTTCTCTTCAGATTCTCCAGCACCACAGTAGAATGAGATCTGGCTTTAAGGTTTTCGTTATCTGACTAACAGAAGTCCCATCGCCAAGCCTCTTCCCCTCCAGAGGAGCACAAACTTTGGTCATTTTTAGAAAGTTTTAGTGCATACATGTGGCATATCTGTCTGTGTGATCTCCAGGAATGCAGGTGTCCATAGGGATCAGAAAGAAGTGCATCAAATCTCACTAGATCTAGACTTGCAGGCAGTTGTGAGCTGCCCAGTGTAAATTTTGGGGAGCTGAACCTGGAAGCACTGCAAAAGTAGCAAGTATTGTCAACTGCTAAGCCATCTTGTCAGCCCCCACCCCGAGGCTTTCCATTTTCCTGAGCATTGTTAAACAGACTGCATATGTTTACACTCAGGAGAGTATACAGTGGGCACAAGCACGGGCAGACAGTACTCCCATGAAGGTAGTGACCGCTTTGGTGCCAGCACCAAATCCAATCTGACCACCCTCATCTTCTCTACCACCCTTTATCATCCTTCAGCTGGACATGCCTTACCCCATGGTAAGCGGTGGACTTTCTAGGCATTAGCTGGAGCATGAAGCCCTCTTTTTCCATTCCAACCACCATGTTGCTCACCCTCTGTCATTTAAACGACTTTTGGGGGCGGGGCGCAAATATGCCAGTGGTAGAATTTGAGAGTAAACTGCTACCTCTCTGAAAAAGGAGCAAGACGGATGAAATAAAGGCTCTTTCAAAGAGTAGCCTATTTCAGTTTTCAAGACGTGGATCATGTTAGCAGTGCAAGCAAAGACTGTTGTTCCATGAGAATGTATGGATGTTATAGCTGCTTGCTGCTAGGGTGTTTGGATTTGAAGGTAAAAATAGACCATTAAGATCTAGGTGCCTTGAAGGTTTCAAATACCATTTACGTTGGGGGTGGGGGAGGGAATCTGTATTCTCTGTGAATGTGAAGGGTGCCTCACCGGAGCAATTGATAATCAAAGGGAACTAGGCTAATTTGTATATATTATTGGATTGAAATCTATTGACTCATAGGAGGAAGAGAGTGGGGATGAGAATTCTTCCCAGGGTCCTCTGTAAGTGATGTGTTTGAGGAGCACTTTTCCAATGTGTTCACAGTTCGGCACCTCCCATGCCAATCCTTGAAATATATGTATTTTAAATGTCATCATGGCTTAGGAGAACAGGTCCAGAATATGAACTCTTTGGATGGAGTGTGGAAATAAGCTATAAAACTGAGGGAGAAAACACAGTTTTATATGTTGGCATGTTGTTTGTTTTTCTTCAGTGAGTTCTCATCATCCTATAAGGTGTGCGGATAGATGTACATACAAGAATTATCATCACTGATAGCAGCTACAACTCAGTGTCATCAGCTTCCTTCTGCCATGCTTTTTCTGGATGAGAACGGTTTAAGTTATTTTAAATGGGTACTAGAGTCTGTTAAGTGTTTCACAGAAAGAAAATAGTTCTATATGAAATTTAGACTGCTTGAGTCATAAGGGACAATCCCTGTGAGCCACGTAAAAGTATGACTGACCCCTGTGTGCTCTTCTCTGTCATAGCCTCAGTTATCACCCATTAGCTCTCCCATGATGGAGAGGATTGATCTCCAGGATATAATTCTGAATGATACCATCTCTTACTGAGAATCATGGCACTTACTATGTGTGCATTACAACCTATACTTTAGTTCTTGGTTTATGTATATTATCACATCTAATCCTACAAAGAGAATTTCAGTTTAGGGGCCTTCTCTATAGAGAAGAAATAATTACCAGGACTCAGTTCTAAACCAATGTGCATATTTCTCTGGTTTATTGAAAATGAGAGGAATGTTGAAGTGATGGTTTCATCCCCAAGATGGAATGGCTGCATCCGATATGGATTTCTGTAGCATTTAGTTTTGTCTACACCACTTTGAGCTCCCAACAAGTCCTAGGCATATAGGCACACAACTAGTCAGAAGTTATCTTGGATCCATGAGTGGAAAACACACACACACACACACACACACACACACACACATACACACACACACATGCACGCGCGTGCATGTGCCAGTTAATCTTAAAATGCCATGGCTAACTCAATGACTAGGCACTCCTAAACCTTGCCCTGCTACTTCAGGCCAGTGGCCTCTTACAGGAAAACTCACATGGCTGGCTGGCTCTATCTCCCGAGTTCTCCTAATTCTCCCTGTGTTCTACCCATGAAACTCTCAGTGTCCCACTTCATGCTCAGCCATTGGCTGCTGGCATCTTTATTGGTAGATTAAAAATCAACTGCAGACAAGGACCTTCAGCATCTGGACACACAGATTGAAAGCATTAGCACCAATCTCCAACAGATTTCAACTGTTTAATTCCTTTGTTGTCTGATAAGAAATTATTGAGATTATGGAACTGTTGTTTTAAAGGTATTTTGAAGATTTACTTACTCATATAAGTAAACACCAGAATCTTTCTATAGTTTTATAGTCCTTGCTGTATACTTCTGGCTTGTCACTTCCAGCATGTATGGCTTGTTGAAAGAGAGCATCCATGAGTCTTATTTATCAATAATATTAGTGTAGAAGATGAATCTACTCATTATGCTCTTATACAGCCACTGCTGTCAGTCGCTCTAGATTCCCATCCCACACACAGCACCCTCAGCTCCACAGGGAATAAGGAAACACAATGGTGAGCTTTGGAGCAAAGCCATTAGAAGTTTTGCATCAATGCTCTCAATACTTTGGGGATTCCCAGAGAATGTGTGACTTTGTAGCAGGGAGGTTGTATTCTTGATGCCCCGTTGCAGTGAACAAAGTTGAGGATAGCTCATACTCAAATAATTACAGGGAAGAGAGGATTCATCTGTCGGGTCTAAACAGATGTATGCTAATATTCTGCATTTATTGAGCAGTTACAAAGAGCTGGTCTTTCTGTAGAGATGGTGGTTTCCACTTCTTATAGCCAGATAACAAAAGACTCTTGTAAAAGTCACACCAGTGCCTGGGCTGGAGGGGAAAGTTGCTGAGAGGGAAAGGAAGAGTCACAAGTTCTTGTGGGAGATATCGGAGATGGTGATGCTGTCTGAGTAAACCTATGCCCATTAGAGAATGAGTAGAGCCATCTGAGCCTGTAGTGTTGCAGGTTTTCTAGGCCTCAGAACTAACCAAGGTAGAAGAGGTAAGACTGTGTGACCAACTGTGTCCAGGCACACCTTCTGGTTTATCACCTGGGTCGTAATGGCTAGTGCGGAATTCCTCGCCTTTGACTTGAAACGGCAACTTCAGTGCCCGAGGAGGAGGAGCCCTATGTCTTTGCAGCTGTTGTTACTGTTGTTTATTTTCCCATATTCCATTAGCTTCATTGCCTGTCTCTCTGAATTTTGACAGCAACAGGATTTATTCTCAAGCACTTTGGATTTCCCACTATTGGACTTCTGGTTGACCATCAGGCTGGGTAGTACCACCCACTGAAAATCTACAAGGCAGACACTAGGGTCTATGTTACTTGCATACCACAGAAGGTCTTTATCATCTTTTCATTCTTTATAATGTCCCTTGAGATGGAACCCAGAGTCTCCTTTTTGATAGGTTAGAGCTCTACTAGCGAGCTAATGCCCACACCTCCAGTCTCTTTCTTTCTTTGTAATGCTGTTATCTTCATCTTCAGACAAGGTCTCCCTGTGCAGCCCAGGCTGGCCTTGCATATGTAAGCTGCTGCCTCTGCTTCCCATGTTGCTGGGATCATAAACAGGAGACTCCACCCCAGACCATTGTTACCATTTGGACTTTTCGACAGGAAACTAAAACTATGAACATTTCCGTTTCATGGTTTCATTAAAAATGTTAATTTTTTCTTTATTACAAGTGTATGCCTGCTTCATTAGAAGTTCTGTGCTTTTTTTTTTTTTAATTTTGTCTCTCTGACCTCCATTTTCTCTCTTTCAATTACTTTCCTACATTCAGCAAAAAGATGTACATTGTTCTTTTTATGGAGGCCTTTTTTTTTCTATTTTTTATCTCCTCCTTTTTCCATCCCAGACAAAGGCTGTAAATCTGGCGTTTCCCATTTGAAGATGTGAAACCATCAACTTCCACTTGCCTTTCCCACAAACAGTGTGATTACCACGCATGTACACCTGGATACCTTTGCATATGGCAGATCAACTTTTAACTTGTCTCAGATAATTTTCATGTTAAAAGGTTGTCATCTCTTCACAATTTCTATTTCATCTTTCATATCCACCCACTCTCTTTGCCTCAAATTCCCTACCTTTCAGAGTACAGAGCAAAGCATAGCAGTAGCAAATGTTGTGGAGGATAGTGTTTTCACTCTCTGCCAACTGTGGGACAGGGGGAGAGAGCGAAAGGTTACTTTAACTATTGGGAGGATTTCTATGAGCTTGAGGCCAGCCTGGGCTACATAGTGAGTTTCAGATCTGCCTGCATACAAGAAGTTGAAACTAGCCTGGGCTGCAGACTGAGCCTCTCAATAGCAAAACAAAGCAACACAAACAAAAAGAGAGTTAAATGCCCTTGGATTCAACTCCATGATTCTTGAGGCATGTGGCCCTTGGCACCAGCCTGGAGGGATGTGTATGTGGAGCAATCGATCTAGAAAATCCAGTTAACTGAAGTGTTTGTCAGTAAAACAAGAACAAAGAAGTCTCTTTTACCTGGAGAAAGTCTCTCTAGAAAGTGCCACACATGCGATTGAAGGACCTTTGCTAAGAAGCCCTGAAGAGACAGATCTTCATTGTACTAACCATAGAAGGCCAGGCCTTCCATTACCTCAAGGCACAGACCCAGGACCGAGAGGCTGGGCCCAGGTGAAAGAGCGAGCACATGCTCTCCAGAACACCTGAAGCACCAACGTTTAACTTGGGGATTCTTGGGTATCTACAATGGGGAGTTTCATATCCTACAGGGGACTGTGTTTTCACTGAAGCAAAACAAAGCAAGCAGACACAGGCTTCCTCCCCTGCACAGCATTCTTGTCCTTGGTTTAGGACTGTAAGGGACACGGTAGCACATTAACATCATGCTAGATCCATGCTTACTGGAGAGCTCTGTAGAAGGCCAAACATCCATCTAAGTGCAACTAAGTGTGGTTGGCTGGCACCCTGTCACTTCTCAACATGGTGACTCTCCTGTTAGCTTTTCATAAGGTCCATGCTACCGATCATCTGACTAGAACCAAGAGGCTTGTGCACTGAAGACACTCCACTTCTTACTCTTTATCTGGTTGACAAGCATACAGTATGATTTAGATACTTAACAATAAAATTAGTGCCATCAACATACTCATCTCTCTAAACACTTACCCTTTCTTTGGGAAGACACCTAGGTCCTTCATCGTCTCTTAAGCTTAAACTCGGGGCTATTTGTGACCATGGTCAAACTCTCTGCCATTGCCCCCAAACATTATATTGTCTTCCTTTTTCCTCTGAGAATATAGACTCTGTACATGAAAGAAGGGGATTAAAATAAGTTTATAGTGTTCCTTTTTCCGATTGTATGATACAATTTGCCATTTGATTTTGGAAACAAAGCAAGCAAACACCTTGTGTACAGATCAAATCTGCTTCATTGTTTGAAGGGGCCTTGTTCATGGCACATTGATGCATCTGGGGATTTTATTTATTTTTCTATCCAGCTATCTATTTGTTTGTTTATTTATTTGGTTGTTTATTCATTTGGCACTCAGCATGGTAGGGTGTCAATCAAGCCTGTCCATCTCATAGGAGAGAAACCAAAGCCCAAGTCTATCTTATGTGCTCAGGTCACAGATGACCAAAGCCAAGGCCAGGAGCTTGTGCCTCTCAACCCTTGACCCTGACCTTTCAAATGCCATGGGAAAAAGAATTTCCACCCATAAAATCAATGATGTCAAGTTGTTAGGGAATTGAGAGGGTAACTAAGCAGTCTTCATTCACTGCTACCCACTGGCTCGGTGGCAAAATCATAATTTGCATTTGATTATTTTGAAAACTGCGCAAAGGGGTTTGGAGACAGCCCAGTTGGTAAAGTGCTCACGCTGCAAGCATGAGTTCCTGAGTTTGATTCCCAGGATGCACATAAAGAAGCTAGGCTTGGTGATGCATGCTTGCAATGCCAGCCCTGGGGAGAGTGGGGAAGGAGGCTTCCTGGGGCTTGCTGGCCAGTCAGCCTGTCCAAATTGGATAATATCAGGCCTGTGAGAACTCTGTATTAGATAAAACAAAACAAAGAAACCAAGAGGGATCATGTCCAGACACATGGTACCTCAAGTCAGTCTCCGATCTTCAAACACACATGCAAACGTACTCCCCCGATCCGCACACTTACACACGCACACATGCACACCACACTTGAGCATACACACACACACACACACACACACACACACACACAGTGCTTAAACAGCAAAATAAAGAATGTTAACACTAAAGTAGATGGTAAAACTATGAATTGTATTAGCACACTTATTAGTGAAGTAAAACCTGACTCCATGACCTTGAAGTATGTTCAGCAAAGAAATACTTCTCAAGTATTCAGCACTGTGGGTCTCATGCTTTGAGAATCAAACTTCTTAGCCATTTTCTGTTCACTGTGTGGGAAATCTGCTTCATTATCGTTGAATGTGTAGGTGTGTGTGCAGGCACACTCACAATGTGCAAATCCAAGACTGTACGTGCATGTCATTTAATGCAGAATGCATATTATGTATTCAGGACAGTCATAGAAAGGCTACTATACAAACAACACTGCATAGAATGTTGGCCCAAGTATATAATAGCTCTTTTAGGAAGCACCAGTGCTCTGGCTTGAGTCTCTAGGTGCAGAGAAGTTCGCTGCAGACCAAAGGAGTAGGCTCAGTACTGAGAGCACCCTCCACCCCGACCCCAGCCTGCTGCATCCAGACTCACTTGCAGCATTGACAGCTGTGTGTTTGGCTGACTTGGGGGACACTTGCAGATCTGGACTTTACTATATGCTGTCAGATATATTGTCGTCTACCAACAGAAATGAGCTCATACACAATACCTTTAATCCCACACCCTGACTTTTCCTCACTGCAGCCTCTTCCAGCTCTTCCAGCTCCCACAGTGAACACAGAGGAGCATAACTCCAGCTTCCCAACCTCCCCTCCCCTCCCTGCCCCCTCCATAAAACCAGAAAAGGAGAAACGCATTGCATTTCTTTACATGTACAAAAAGCAAGCAGGCAACAAATGGCAGTTCTTCATCAACCGATTCACAGTAGCAATTCTTTATTAGTGGAAATGCAATATTTACCTATGAGTTTTAATGAGCTATTTCACACAAACATTATAACTAATAAACAAAAAAAACTTTCATTCCTCAAAACACCAATTATTTTTCACAGTTTCAAAGGCAGAATTATTTTCATAAACATCTGACTGGCCCATTTGGACACTCATGAATCAAACATTATTTAAATACTATGACACAAATTAGATCTATCATACTTAAGATTATCTCTAACCCTGATGAGAATGTTGTTTAAATATTTCTTGGTGTGCCATGGACTGATGGGATGTCTCAGTGAGTACTGACACTTGCCACCAGGCCTGACAACCTGAGTTCAGTCACTAGGACACACATAATGAGGGAGAGAAAAAATTCCTACAAGTTACCCTATGGCCTATACACAAATGTACATACACACACATACACACATGATAAATAAAATCTAATAAAACTTAAAGTATAATTTATTGGCATACCTACTAACCTTGCTTATTCAGAAAATATAAACTGTATAATAAGATTTTTTTTATTATTATAAACCTCACAAGTTCTGGGCAAAGCACTTCAGAATTGCTAGGATTGCTTACATCCATTCAGTCCTTCTGTGAATGTTAGAGTACACATTATATTTTTTCACTCTATACAACAAAGCAAATGAACCAGACTCCTCCTTTATAGAAGTTGTATAAACCTTTAATAATAATAATAATAATAATAACACAGTCAATAAGGTGCAGGACTGAAAAGACAAAGAAACAGTATGTTAAGCTTGTTTCTCAATGTTTTGTATGTTAAACAGCATTTTAATATTAACAATATTCTATAGTAAATATAGCTTCTGATAATTTCTTCTGCAGTCATTGATTCATATCCTGAAATACACTGCGATTTCCAATAGGGAATAGAAGTTAGAGTCATTGGATATATTACTCTAACAATGTTTTAAAAATTATTAATTCTTTGGGACTTTCATGCCGATTAGTTTTATGTCAACTTGACACAAGCTAAAGCTGTCTGAGACAGAGAACCTCAGGTGAGAAGATGTCTCCATGAGATCAGCCTGTAAGGACAAGCTATAGGACATTTTCTTAATTAGTGACTGACATGGGAGGGTCCAGTCCATTGTAGGTGGTGCTATCCCTGGCCTGGTGGTCCCACATTTGTTAAGAAAGCAGGTTGTGCAAGCCATGAGGAGCAAGCCAGTAAGCAGCACTCTTCCATGGCCACTGCATCAGCTCCTGCCTCCAGGCTCCTGTTCTGCTTGAGTTTCTATTCCAACTTCCTTCAATGAGGACCAGTGATGTGGAAATATAAAGCAAATAAACCCTTTCCTCCTAAATTGCTTTTGGTTATGGTGTTTCATCAAAGCAATAAAAATCCTAGCTAGGACAAATTTCATACAAAGTAATTTGATCATATTCACACCATATCTCTCCCTTTGCTGCCCCCTGATTCTTTATGTAAGACCGATGTAGATAAGGTACAATTGGGGTCTAAGCATCTTGTAAGTTTATTATCATTGAGAAAAAGTTTAGAATTAAAAAAAAATCCATGAATTAATATAATAGAACTGAACAAAAATTGTCTAATTAATGAAGTGTTGGAAGAAAAGACATGGAAAAATCCCATGCAGAGGGGTGTGTCTTCTGTCTGTGTGGAAGCTGCTGAGGGAGGAAGCATGAACAGATCATATCATACGTGTGGGTGGAAACCACGTGATTGGTCCACAGGTTTGCTTAAAGAGACACCACTGAGGTTTTATGAAATACAAAAAAATCTCAAGTAACCTTTAGCTTATCCCAATTGTGAACCAACATTGTGATCCAAAACCTGACAATTAGTCTGAATAGCAGCCATCTTTGCAGGCTCTTTGGAACTTATGGGATCGACATGGAGAAATGTCTGTATAGTTTCATGAACTTAGCCATGCATTGCACATTGTCTTTACATCCAAAACTAGAACTAGACAATTTTCCAAACATGTTGCATGGGAAATCATTCATTGGTCATTTTTGAAGGGCTTTTACTTTCTGTATTGTAGGTATTATTTTTCATTTGTACAAAACCTTGATTTATACATAAATTTAAAAAAATGATACCAGTGCTCTGAAGATCAGTGATCTAATTGTATCCTCGTGTTTTGCAGTGTTGAAATTCCATGCTCAATACAGTTCATGAATAACTAGCCACACAAACTGAGAATACCATATTGGGCCTTAACTGTATGAGATTTATTTCCCCTTTTAAATGTTTCATTGTATCCTTACTCCCTTAAGTCTTTTTCTCAATTGTCATTGTTTTGTCTTCTTTATAGCACACACACACACACACACACACACACACATATGCACACACACATACAGAGAGAGAGAGAGAGAGAGAGAGAGAGAGAGAGAGAGAGAGAAAGAGAGAGAGTATCTTCTTGTGATTGTTATCATTTGGTCATTACCATGTTGTCATTGGTAAAATGTCTGATCATACAAATCAAAAATAACATTCTAGTAAACACAAGAATTTTACAGGATGAGGTGAGATTTTATAAATTAGAATGTCCTAGTGTAAGAAATCTGACTTGTACAAAGAGTAAAATTTAATCTTTCATTTCCAAAACCTTGCAGTATAATAGAAGGATTAAGAAGTAATTTGACAAAAAACATCTAAATCTCCAATTACCAGATTATTAAATAATACATTCAATGAAAGAGTATCTTGTAAATATTCAAAACATAAGAATAATTGTCTATAATCCAATGATTTGGTATGAGTCATTATTAAGTTGCTAAATTGTTTTGCTATCCAACTGAGATAATAACTTTCATTATTTTGTTGCTATAAAATCATATGTGATTATTATAACACAAGTCTAAGAAAGGTTAGAAGTAAGGCTGCCTGGCAGCTCACCATCCATAGGTAAGATTTCTGCTAACATTATTCCTGTGACCACGTGTTAGAGTTTGAACAAAAACATAGTCAACTTGTATTAGTGTTTTTATACAGAGCCTTTACCTGCTAGTCAGTGTTATTGGATATTATTTTAAAGAACTCCAAGTCACAGTAACATATCTCAAGCTCCTTATACATGCACAAGAGAGCTTCATTCTTCCACTGTTACGAAATGGAATTTGGTGTTACTTTATGGTCTTTTTCTTTGGATTCATTCTTAGACCTAGGATCACATTATAAAGGCACATTGGCAGGTTTATCTATATAGGTCAGGGGTTGTTGTTGTTGTTGTTGTTGTTGTTGTTGTTGTTGTTGCTTTGGTTTGGTTTGATTTTGCCAAGAAAAAAAGCACCAATGTAAAAGAATCTTTCAGGCTCAGATTTGAGTATTCTGCTAAGTGTCATTTGTGATAGTCCACAGTTAAGAGGAACCAAAGTATCATGTCAGCCTGCATGTCTCTGTTAACTCTTAATTGCACTAAAGGAACTCAGAAGAAAATGGCTAACAAGGTGGTTTGATCTATAAAACACTCCTTACACACTCATGAGAAACTTACTTTGAATTTTCAATTAAACCAAATAAAAAGATGGGTACAATGCCACAGAACTATAGTCTCAGTTTTGGGGAGCAGGAGACTGGAGGGACCCTGGAGTCTGATGGCCAGTGACCAAATCAGCAGCTCCAGGCACACAGAGAAATGGTGTCACAGAGTATAAGGAGGGGAGCAATTGAGGAAGATACCCAGTGTAAAACTCTGGCCTTCAAAACTGTATGCAGTGGGATGTGTACCTCCCACACATGCACAGATGTGGACATGTATATACCTGTACAATTTATATATACATACAAAAGAAAGAAATTGATTTTGTAAAAACATCCCAAATTCTAAACACAAATTTGCAAGATCCTAATAACAAAAGGTGTAAAAAGTGGTAAAATGCTTTAGTCTGTGTATGACTAGAGTGTGCTCTCCAAGTTGTCTCCTGACCTCCATATAGGCAATGTCGCACCCATGTACATACACAAAGTAAATAGCAAATAAATGCTATATATATATATATATATATATATAAAAGAAGAAAAGTTATTTTGCAAAAACATGCAAAATTACACACACACATATAGATAGACAGATATAGATACAGATATAGATATAGATACCCACTTTTTCTCTTAGCACATAACATATAATATCATTTAAAAGAAGACCAAGTAGAATCAAATGACAGACTGATAAGGGAAATGGTGACACATACCTGTACAATAAGGATAAAGAGCTTTTGTTTTCTTTTTCGGAGACCCATTGGTTAGAACATTTTACTTGAAATGTTCGCGGTACTCTGAAGTCTAAATTTTTGACAGTTGAAATCCTTCACTGTTTGCACCACTGTCCAGCTGTTTTCCAGCTGCTTATTGAGATCACTTTGTCTTCAGTCTACATGACTTGCACTAAGGCCTCTCTGTTACCCCCCCCCCCACCGACTGTCACCCCACCCCCACCTCCACCATTGAGAGTTCAATTCTTCCTTTCAGTGAAAGGAGGAAGAGATTCAGCTGATCTATTTGGAAGCTGAGTAACAAGTTTGATCTTTGGAAGATGAGCGACAACTTTGGCCTTAAGAACCTAACAGCAAGGCTAAACTGTTAAAAAAAATACTAAAAGAGAAGTGAAATTAAAATAACAGGAATAATGAATGTTCACTCATTCTGAGCTTCTGAGGAAAAATTTCTTTGTACTAAGACTGGAATTGACTGAGTAGAAGAGAGGTTTCATTGCAGTCACCAGCCACCCTGTTTTCCATGAGTTCCATCCATAGGAGGAACAATGTAAAATAAACTTAAATCATCTTTTTTTATTTCCCGAAGAGGCCAAGATACTGGCTGGAGATGCAAGCATACTCACCATACAGGAGCAGTGTGTGCCAACTGGCAGCAGTGGGGCTGCTGTATGTGCTATAGATTTTTTTACCTGAAGATGAGGAAGCTTTTACCCATCTAAAACAAGCATTGATTTTATTTCCTACATGTTGTGGTAATGATATATAGAAAGCTAGACATGATACCTCATGAAACAAATTCTAAAAATATAAAAATAAAAATAAATGTGACAAATTAGGTTGGTATGACACATGTCCATGAGGTACACAGTGAAGACCACGTATCAACATTTCATAAACACATGGCTCTTTGTAGCTTTGAAAACCGTTTGTGAAATTCATTTCTGTGTTCATGGATTACAAGTAATTGATTACCATTTGAAGTACTCTTCCTAAATGAATTACTTCGGTGTCATTCACCATATGGCTCAGAAATAATACTAGTTTGGTGTTTAATTAGTTGTAAAAGTGATTTTTAATAGCTGGGATACAATGGCCCTTTGTCAGTAGTTTTTAACTCATGAATAGTTCTCCATAAAGCCATCCTGCAGAGGAAAAATCTTATTACAATTGCTTGATTCTTTTTTTTTTAAAGATTTATTTATTTATTATATGTAAGTACACTGTAGCTGTCCTCAAACGCCCCAGAAGAGGGAGTCAGATCTCATTAAGGATGGTTGTGAGCCACCATATGGTTGCTGGGATTTGAACTCTGCACCTTTGGAAGAACAGTCAGGTGCTCTTACCCGCTGAGCCATCTCACCAGCCCTGCTTGATTCTTTTTAAACAAACCTCAAAGATACTTTATGAGCATTCAAAATATTTTTCAAGAAACCTAAAAGAACTGATTTTCTTCTTAATTTTGAAAATACAGTAAAAGAATATACTTGCAAATCAGTCACTGAGAATTTATTTTATATAATTTATATCAAAGTATGAATCATTCTTAATATTTATGTTATGAAAAACAATATTCCTTCTAATTAAGTTTCATCATGCTAACAAAGTATTTTTCATATATGCACACATATATATGACATATGTTACTATAGATAACAAACTTTGAAGAAATGGATTTCAGAAGGAACATTGAAAAAGAACTTTATCACACTTTACACCAAGGTGTTCCAAAATCAGGATGAGGAGAATTAAGATTCCTTCTCTAGCCTAGATCTCTCAGTCTTTTGTAAAAAGATTATAATGATTAATAAGCATAAATCCAGTGTTCAATGGCCACTCTCTTTTCAATTCAAATTTATGCTCCAACTGACCAAACTCTCTGATGTCCTGTTTTATAATTACAGACATTATGACCTCATATCGGATTGAGCAACTCTCAGTCAGTCCCTGAGCTATAATGATTTGTACAGGCTAAATTGTCACTCATCCATACATTGATCCATCCATCCATCCATTCAGCTAAGTGTTTTGCTGGCACCAGGTTTAGATATGGGCACTAAGACTGGAGCTCTATGATGAAACAGTGTGCCTACCAGCTAGCAGTTTGAGTCATCACTCAAATACATTTTTTTGTCTTAAAAGAAGAAATTAGAATAAACAAATTCACCTTGGGCTCATGCCTCAAAATGCCCATGTTCTTGAGCCCTCTTCCTTGTGTGTGAACATCTGCAGACTGTTAAAAACAAATGCAGAAAGATATCTGTAAACTTAGGCAAATTATTCCATTTATTAGGGCTTAACAGACGAGTGTGTGAGGATATCAAAAAAGACTAATTAGCATTGATATGATGTAATTAACATTGATGTAATCAACATCTTTATTTAAATCGGCATCCTCCGTTCAGTTGCTATGCAAAGAAAGGAAGAAAGAAAGAAAGAAAGAAA
>NC_034599.1:105484792-105501966 GCF_900095145.1 Mus pahari | reverse complement strand
AAGGAAGGAAGGAAGGAAGGAAGGAAGGAAGGAAGGAAGGAAGGAAGGAAGGAAGAAAAGATGTAATATATAAAACAGCCAAAGAAGTGTTGGATGGAAATACCAGGATACTAAGTCATTTGGGGGAATTGTCATTTGCCCCAAACTGTAACTGAATATGTTACTAACTAAACTTTCACTCCGCAGTAGGGAACCCAAGTGAATGGTGACTGACCTGTATCAGACTTGTTCATTTCTAATGTCCTATTTCCACTTCCAGATCATTTGTTATGTTTTATTATATTGTAAGTTTGGTGGAAAATGGTTATATTGATCACCAAGATGATGTGATGAGGCTTCTTGGTTCTTTAAGTTGAGGGATGAGCCTCCCAGTTCCTGTCTCCAGCCACTGTGCACTGTATAACCAGAGGGACTGCACTACACTGCCCATGGGCTTGTAACCAGGCTGTTTCATGACTATAATTTCACAGGGCAAATCTATAGTCATGGAATCAAAGTAATCACTGAGGGGGTGCTTTTCTCATCTTAAAAAAAAAATTGTTCCTTCTGCATCCCACTTTTACCAACAAGCTGGGGCAAGAGGATGGCATCATTTTATAAACCCTGTACTCAGTGTAGATGTAGCTGGCACCATCCAAGTGTTTCTGCTCATTACCACTGTAAGGCTTCTCATCCTGACTTCAATTAGAAGCTTAAGACCATCCCTTGTCACCAAAGTGTTGCTTATAAGAAACCATTTTCTTGGTTGCTGGTCACCCACTGTAGAGCACAGGCACCATAAAGTGGCTTCCATTGCGGGTGACACCAGGAATCTAGCTGGGGCAGGAACTTCAGAAGTCTTGATACATTGGTCTTAACCTGGAGAGAAACACTTCAGCATGTTCCGTGTGAGGAACCCGAGCCCCCAACTCATTCATTGAGTTCTAGGATGTATGTAGTGCTGCTCGTGGGAAATTAACCCATAACGATTAAGAGATTGGGCCAAATCAATTGAATAGTCTGTACCAGTCAACTACATAGAGCCTTCCCTTCACACCAATCAGCTAACAAGTTGTTTAAATATCTTTTGCTTTCTTAATTACCGAGCTGATTTAGAAGATAAGGTCTTTAAGGTCAGAGGCGAAAGGAGCCAAATCCCCAGAGCGTCTGGAATTGGGAAGAAGCAGGAATATGTTTTAAACAAAGATCTCACCACTCAGAGGACCCTAGCCATGTGCTAAGAGGTAGTTACCAGACATGCATGAGAGGATGCATTCTATGTTTTAGGCATGTATATTTCTCTGGGCCTGGTAGCACATACCTGTCATTCCATCCTCTCAGGAGACTATGGCAGGAGGAGGCCATTGGCTTAACAGTGAGGTACAAAGTGAATTCAAGTCTACTCTGTGCAACTCGGGTCTCAAAATTGCAAGGAGAAAGAGGGCTGGAGATGCTGGAGATGCTGGAGATGCTGGGGATGCAGCTCAGTTACAGCCCTCGCTAGCAAGCATGAGCTCCCAAGTTCAATCTTCAGCACCAGGAAATACAAACATTAACAATGATTTCATATTTGCTTGAGGGTGTGAATGGGGAAATTATGTGTTCAGGAGCCACCAAAGGCCCAAGCAGCCAATGAAGACATCAAAGCAAACACTGTGTGTGTTGGTGACCTGAAATGTTTCTGTAAGTTCATCAGTGATGATCAGCATGTAGCAAGCGAGGTTCTGAGTTGAAAATGACAAAAGGTATTGTAACCCCTGTGAAGAGTGATATGTTAGTGACTTGGTATGAGTTGCCTATATTGCCAGCAATTCTAATTTCACAGCCAAGTATAAAGTTTTCTCTTTCTCTCTTTCTTTTTTTTTTTTTTTTTCCTTGTCAGTTAAATGCCACTGTGGGGAGGGAAAACTCACTACGAACTAAGTTTATTCAAATGGGAAAGCAATACTTCCTTTTATTGATATGTTTTACTTTGCTGGCAGACCAGAGCAAAGGTTTTGTGAACATTTAAAAGATGAAAAAAGTGAAGAATCCCAGAAGCGGTTTATCTTGAAGCGAGATAACTCTAGTATTGATAAAGAAGACAATCAGGTTGGTTCTCAAGTTTGAGAATGGCTGACGTTGTTGTTTTTGAAGGTGGGCTGACTGATGGTCTTGTTGCCCCTCTGTTGTCCCCTCCTGCCCCCCAGTCCTACCCCCCCCCCCGCTTCTGACAACTGCTGCCCTCTCTCCAATCCCTTGGCCTCTATTGCCTCCCCCTCCAGCATTCACCGGGTAGCCACGTGGTATTGCTCCAGTTGCTTAGCAGTGGCTCTGTGTGGGGCTCTGCATGGGTGGTGCTTGACGCAGTCTTTGCTGCATGTTGTGGTGGGGGTCGGGATGCCGCAAGCTCCAGCTGTGGGGGTAAGCTTGTCAGCTGCATTTCCAGATGTGTGTGTAACTCTGCCAGTCGCTCCACTCCCTACAGCTCTGTCCTTCCGTTGTGCACACTTTGAGTTGGATTATCACTGAGGACCGATGAGCCACCGGTGTAGCTGTAAAGAACATACCTTGTTATGGTGAGGACAGGAGGATTTTGCAACTATCCTAAAAATAAAAAAAAATAAAATAAAAAAAGCCTTCACAACAAAGCATCGAGTTTCCGTTCTAGTCTCCCACCCTTCCCATGTTTTATGGTTTATGTGATGCGTTTGCTCGTTTGCATGAAGTGTAGCAAAAACTGATTGCTGTGTATTTTGCCTGTGACAAACACTATGTCATTCGAGAAAGAACTTTAATCGTGGCCTTTGACCAACGGTAAAGAGACGTTACTGCATTCTCTGTGTGGGTAGGAGGGGGGGGTTACATGCAAAAAAGCTAAGAAAATTATAACCCCCCAAAAAACATTTAATAACAATAAGAATGTCAGAAAGCCCGGGGAATGTCTCGACAATGGCACTTGCTGTCTGACAATCAATATAGGTATTTTCGAAACATGCCTTTGCTTTAGAATTCACGAAGGTAAGACAGTACGTCTCTCACTCAAGGTCTCTTGCTAATTACTCAACGTGAGTCACTCTGAGCCGGCATAAGCATCTCTCTGTGCGATTATTTTAAAGAGCCTATTCTTTATCTGTACCTCCTTGTCTCTCACCACTGCTGACACCAGCCCTGGGCTGCACTGGGGCTCTTGTTGACTCGAAAACATGCCTATGTCGCGTACTCCATGGGTGTCTGGTGGACGTATGGATGAATGTGCTTAGTGTAGAGAGGATCTCGTCCACAATGGCAAATGATAGGAGGGAGGCAGCTGAGAAGTAGGGCTTGGGTCCGGGGAAAGGATGGAGACACCGTTCTCATGCTGGGTTCTTTGGATTGTTCTTTGAGATTTCTCTGTGCTGACCATTACCAGCAAACAGGTTTTCTAGGCTGAATTTCTGTTCCCCATACAGTTCACAGGGTCAGCCACTGAATGAACAAAAATGGCCTCGGAGCCAGAGATCATTCACAGGGCTCTTTTCAGGTCCCCAATTTCTCTACTTTCTTGCTTTTTCCTGAGATCCCAAATATTCACAGCCACTTCCCGCCTCCCCCCACCAGGCCCCCTGAACTCACTCTTCCCTCTTTTCCATCAAGACTTGGCCTCCTGTTGTGGTCAGACACACTCAGCAAAGGTGAAAGAGCTTACTCCTGACCATCCTAGCTCTGGGCCAACTCCTGAAGTATATGCAGGCCTGCTTATTTTTGAAATATGCATTCTACTTTCCTCCATAGAGGATGAAACCAGGAGTTGCAAATCCTTCCTATGTCAGCAGGTCACACACAGATACACACACACACACACACACACACACACACACACACACAGATGGATAGAGGGAGAAAAAGAGAGACACATACACACATGCATACACACATACACATCACAGACAGAAAAAGAGATACACACATGCACGCCTATACACATGCATATATATGTACACACATGCATATACAGAGAGACATACACACATGCATACACATATACACTATACACACACACAAGTGAATGCATGTGCACAGACACCATACACATACATGAACACATGCGCACCTCACAGGGATGCACACACATACACACAAATCTATGTCTCCTAGCCTAGACTCCTCAGGGAATAAAGGGGGTGGGGCTTGTCAGGCTCTGGTTATCTCCTTGAGCATTTATTATTCTCAGCTGATGGTTGCTTCACAGCTCACCATGGATAACCCTCCTGATTTCTTTTCTCTGTTCAGCAGAACAGAATGCACCCATTTAGAGATGACAGACGAAGTAAATCAATTGAAGAGAGAGAAGAGGAATATCAGAGAGTGAGGGAGAGAATATTTGCACATGATGTGAGTAGTTGTTTTAATTGCCTCTTGAGTATGGTCCTTCCATCAGCAGAAAGGCCCCTCATTGCTCGGACAGAGATCTGGCAGGGAGTACAGAGGCCGGGAGCAAGGAACGAGTTACAAAGCAGGAAACATACTGTTTCTGGGAGAGAACCTGGTTCAGGGATGCGTTGAAACAGTCCAAGAGTCTGTGTATGTGCCCCCCGGGGCATCACCTACCAGGGTAGAGAGAGGTGGTGTGGATTAGTAAAGGAGACAGCACAGAAAGTGTTATCAATTTCTGAAATTTCTTTACATCTATACTAGGTAGCTGATCACCTATAAGTGACTTTAAAAAAAAAAAGAAATATATATATATATATATATATATATATATATATATATATTTATATATATATGTATGTATGTATATAGGTATTAGGAGCCAGGGAAAGGGCTCAGAGAGGGAAGTGTTTATGTACAAACATGAAGACTTTGGTTTGAATCTCTAGCACCCTTGTAAAAGGCAGGGATAGGGACAGGCTTCCACAACACAAGCACTAAAGAGGTAGACACAGGGGGATCCTAGGAGCTCATTGGCCAACCAGTCTAGTCCATCTGCAAGCTGCTGCTTCCTAGAGGCAATCTGACTACAAACAGTAATGGAGAGAGCAATAGAAAGAGGCACCTGATGTGGGCCTCCGGTCCCCACACATGCATGCAGGCAGGCACGTGTGGGTATGCCACACACACGTTTGTACAGATGCACACACATATGCACATGCACACAGTGCAAACAAAATGCCATTTTATTAAAAAATCAACAGAATCCAGAAGAAGTTTAAAGAACTATGTGTTAGTGTACACTCTTTCTTATACAAAAACACACATACACATACACGCACACACAAATTATTTTCTGAATTATTAGCAAATATTGACACTTCACTATGAAAATGCTAATTGATAATATCCATCCCCATGTTGATTTCAGGTCAAATCAAATTTATGAACAATTTGTCAAGGGAATTTTCACTAAACAACTTCTTTTTTGTTGTTGTTTAAAACAAAACAAAGAAAATGTGATTGAGATTCTTTTTTTGTTGTTGTTTTTTACCCATTATGCTAAAAACCAAATGCAATTAAATTAGATAAAAAATGAAAATGTAAAAATTAATAGCTGAATTTCAAGGCAAATGAGTTAAAACATCAAGCAATTGCCATAGCTTCCTCTTCTATGAAGTCCTCGGGAGTTTCCTTGGGTGATGGGGAACCCCACACTGACAGCAGCAGAGGAGGCTTCGGTGTCGTCCTCTGTGGTCAGCACTTCCTGTACTCTTAGTCAGGTTTGAATATAGCTCTGTTGCAGTGGCTTGTTGCTTGGGGGCACAGCAAGCCAGCTGCTCACATTGTTCTTCAGTTTGGCAAGAGTCAGCAACCCCTACTCAGGGCAGCTCTTGAAGCTGCAGAAGAGGGAACACCTGCCGGGCAGGTTTTACTCTTACAAGTTCCCAACCTCACTTCCCTTGAAAACACTGACATAGAAATTTAATGATTCAATATTCTGGTCCAGAGCTCTTAAATTAGGAGAGCACGGGAGAGGAAAATAGGGCTGGAGGTATGGGTGCAAGTCTAGAAACTATGAGCAAGCTGCTAAGACTCTTGTTATGGTCAGAACGGGCCACGATTCAAACTCTCACTGGATAAGAGAATCAAATGACTAAAACTTTTGTCCTTGTCGTGAGAGGGCAAGAGTACATTTGTAGTTTGCGGGAGGCAGCCCATCCACCTCTGAAGACCTTTCATATTTGTACTTACTGGTCATGTTAAGTTTTACTGGCCACAGGAATGGATAACATTTCTTTCAACTGAAAAGCAGATCTAAGTATGACAGGGCTTAGGTGCCAAGCTTTTGCCAGTCCGTCACTAACCCCCCAACCCAAATCATTTACCAGCCTGCTACTGCAGGTCAGGGTTTTAAAATGAGACTCCTTCAGTCAAAATACACTCACAGACGAGACTCCATTATTGAGTGACACTCTTGATATCATTAGGGAAATGATGTTGTGTTTCTAAGGGGAAAAATTCCCTCTCATTGTTTAATACCTTCCTATAAGTTCCCATGATCCCTAAAAGCCTAAGAGAGGAAAACTCATGTTCGCTGGCATTCCCTTGGCCCACAGAGACAGTCTTGTCTCTGGCACTCTGTGGTTAGCTACTTGCTAACTATGATTAATTATCCCCAAATTTTCAGCACAAAGCAAGCTAAATCTGCTTATGACCTCGTCATCTCTGTGGGCTAGGCCTCTGATGTAGCTTGGAGGGCCATGGTAAGTCATGGGCTCTCGTCATCTCTGTGGACTAGGCCTCTGATGTAGCTTGGAGGGCCATGGTAAGTCATGGGCTCTCGTCATCTCTGTGGGCTAGGCCTCTGATATAGCTTGGAGGGCCATGGTAAGTCATGGGCTCTCGTCATCTCTGTGGGCTAGACCTCTGATGTAGCTTGGAGGGCCATAGTAAGTCATGGGCTCTAATAGATGTTTCAGTTCAGCTCTTAGCTGGGCCTTACTCCTGATAATTTGGCTGAGGAATTGTTAGCTGTTTCCAGACCTGCTGATGCGGTGACTTGGAGGTCCTCCCTTGTTCATTGGAACTGGTCTGTACTTCGCAATTTTCTTGAAGGGTGAGCACCACAGGAAATTGTTGTGTATCTCCAGAAACGGCAACTCACTTCCCCAAGGGAATGCAGTTCATGAGAGAAATGGAAGCAATAGTTACCTATGACGTAATCATGCAAGTGGCCATTTCCCCTCCGACTGCACACTGTTAAACACACAGACCACCCTGAGAACAATGTGGGAAGGTTGTGAGTGTTAAGGCATGGGAGATGACACTATACTCACAAGATGTCACCACAGCATCTATCAACTCAAAATTTCAAGGATGTAATATGGCCATATGAACTTTCTTGAATAGTATATACCGTGACACATCTTGCTCACCACTTCTTGACAGACTACTTCATGGGACACTCATCTATGCACCTGCAGTTCCCAAACTGATGGGTCATTGTCACCACTCAAGCTGTTGAGGTACAGGATCATTTCCCACACAATAATAGTGATTTCTCGTTAAGTCAACTATGTAACCAATACAAAGAATCCAGCATAAGAGCCCTGTGTTTTAGAAGTCTTTAATTTTAACTATTCTTTGATTTTATTTTCCTATGATTAAAAAAACAGAATGAACAAAATCAATTTTGCTCATCAATTATCATTTATATAGTGGGTATTCCAATATGGAGTATGTATATATATTTCCCTACCTGAGCTAACCATAGAAAGTTCAGCCTTTAGCAAGATTCAAGCTTATTTTAAATGAGAAATCTTGAATGTTTTAAGGAATGTGTCTCAGATATGTGAGTGTTTGAGAAACGGTGTGCATGTGTGCTTGTGTGCACGTGTACCTGTGTGTTTTTATATAGGCAGTCACATGAAAAAGAAAGGCATGTTGCCTTGGTGATACGCTAGAAATAATTTCAAACATGGCTTTAAAAGTTTGGAACCTTGAGATAAGATTGCTATCTGAGAGCCTAATAGTTGTAAGTGTACAGACAAATTTAGCTCTCAAATAACAAACCAGTATGCCTCTATTGTCAGTAAGATTTGGATAAAATGTTATTTCTTTGGTGAGAATTTAATCTCGTTTTCTGGTCCTTTCTACCTGATATTACTAACCTTGGGATGTCTAGTTAATAAAGCAGAATGTTCAAGAAAGGCATGTCTTGCCTGGAAGGAATTTTTCTGAAGGCATTTCTGTTGATAGGTCTCTAAGCAGGCTCCTGCTTGCTCCTCCACCATGTGTGGGGTCTGCCCCTGAGTGGCTGAGAGGGCACAGGCTGTGAGCACAGTGGGGGTGGGATGTGGGGGAGAACTATAATCCATTAAGCAAAATCATTTTCTTCTTTGGGGAAAAAAAAAGAAGCCTTTTATATCCGGGTATGCATATAAGTGACAGCTTTAAATGTTGTACTTAATTACTGTGACACTTTTATCTTTCTCTGCCATTAAATGTGCAAGTTATTAATACTCCCTTTTCTAAAGTTTATTTCTCCCAGCTACTGAATCACAGCTGTAGCTGTCTCACTTATGCGAGTGGGGGGGAGGGCCTCTGGTGGGGCCAGGGGAACCACTTTGGAGGAACTTTCTAAACACCCAGAGGTGTACTCTTGAAGGAAGTTTTTGGTGATAAAGACCTTCGATTTGTTGATGTCCTGCTTCTTCATTCGAAGAATTGAAGGTGTTTAGTCTCTCCTCCCCTCCAGTGGTTCGCAGTTAAGAAGTCTTAAGATCAGCTTCCTTAAATAGGAATGGATGATTCTCCAATCTAAGTGCCTGGTGGCAACGCTATAAGGCCCACTGACTTCTTTCCCACCATCCAAGAGACTCCATGTCTAAACAGAGCCTTAGGAAAGAAGTGATTTCATTGTCAGAAAGAAAGTGGGCCACTCCCTGGCTTGCCTTTCTGAGCATTAGCTTCAGGAACCTGCAGGTTTAAGCTAAGGAGTTGCTCACAGAGGCTGGGGAGATGGCTTAGTTGGCAAAGCAAAGCACAGGACCATGAGTTTGTTTGCCTCAAACCCAACCAAGATACTGTGAAGTGAGAAGCCACATGCTTTCAATTCCACTGGGCACTCAGAAACAGGTGGATCCTGGAGTCTCTGGCCAACTAATCTATATTTTTTGGTGAGTTCTAGGTCAGTGAGAGACCCTATTTCTAAATACATACATACATACATACATACATACATACATACATACATACATACATATATACATACATACATACATACATACATACATACATACATACATACATACATACAAACATACAGCCAGGTGAGTTCTAGGTCAGTGAGAGACCCTATTTCTAAATAAGTAAGTAAATAAATAAATAAATAAGTAAATAAAGCCAGGTGGAGGTCTGTGAGACGGTTTATCAGTAAAGGCACTTGTCACCAAGCCAGATAGTCTTAGCTCAAGGCCCAAATGCCCACCTGGAGAAAGGAAAGAAATGACTCCTGCAAGTTGTCTTCTGACCTTCACATGTGTGCATGTATATATATATATATATATATATATATATATATATATATATATATATATGCACCGACACACACACTGATAATGTACACACGTGCCTAAAGAACTGACAGAGTCACTATTATCTCTGCAGTACAGTGGGCCTGTTAGGTCCCTATTTATCCCTTTTGTAGCTCACATATTCATCTTGAAATCTATGCACAGAAGATGGTACATGGGTGAATAGACAGACAACACCTGCCCCTGATCTTGGTTTTGTATTGTTTCCAAGACAACACAATGTGCTGTCACATAAGCATGTGCCTGCTTTGCACAGACTTCTCTCTTTTCTTTCTTCAAGTTTAGCATGATCCACCTTTTCTTAGCAGATTAAAAGTAGTAGAGTTTTCTTCCCCAGAGTTGGCTCCTTAAGGGAAGTAAAACAAGAGAGCTATTGGCTTTCTGTGTGAAGCAGGAAGATAAACCAGGCAAAAGTCGCTCGACAGCATTTTCTAATTAGATTAAAGTGGTCAATGCTTGTCTTCTGTCCTTACTCCTACCCTCAATTCAGGTTAACAGTTGATGGCATTTCTTCAATGTTGAGAGACTTGTAGTAGTCTCCTTCTTCTGTGAGAGTGTGTCACAGAAGATGTGGGGAGTTCAGAATTAGGCTTCACACTTCTACCGGCCCTAGGTGGACCCTGTCAAATCTGCTTATCTTGTCTGGATTTGAACCTGTGCCCTCGGTTGGTATAAGATGCCACTCAAAACTCAACAGTCACCCTTCTCTCTCACCATTTGACTCAGCTTTCTCTTTTGATCTTGATCCTGACCTTGAACTTCCTCTGTTCATCTTCAGA
Source organism: Mus pahari (assembly GCF_900095145.1). Classification (NCBI taxonomy): domain Eukaryota; kingdom Metazoa; phylum Chordata; class Mammalia; order Rodentia; family Muridae; genus Mus; species Mus pahari. Next base: position 105,491,717 of record NC_034599.1, on the reverse strand, counting down.
GACTTCCTCAGGGGCAAATGCCTTGTGCTGATGTGAACTGGCTACCCTGCGGACAACACTAACCCATTTTTCTCCTTTTTAAGTTCTCCTCTTCTGTCTGTAATTTTCTTAATCCTTTCCCCAAGGAAGGGAAAGTAGTTTTAAAATCAGGCAAGGGTTTGAAGGAGCTCCACCAATCCCGCCCATCTGACATGGTGCCTTTTTTATCTTTATTTTTCAGTCAGTTTGCTCCCAGGAAAGCCTATTTTTGGACAACAGGTAAAATGAAATTTATGTTTCTTGTGTCTTCAGAGGAATGGTTTGTCACGTGTCCTCTACATTTTCATGTTCATATGTATCCAGTATATAAGTGTGTGCCTGAATATATGTATGAGAACATGCATATATCTGTGTGTGCACACATATATATTCACATATATGTTACTTGATTTGTTTAAAACATTTGATTTGAGGAAGGAGGTCTCTTGATTTCTTTCAGACAGGAGCTTAAGCATTTTTGCTCAAAGTCTCTTTTTTTGGCCCTCCCAAAGACACAGTCCCCCTGACAGGGATAAGAGTAGAGACCCAGTGGACATTCAGTTTCTCTGGCTTCTTGACCAGGTTGCTGAAAGTGTATTTCAAATCATTAGTCATTTCTTGGGTCTCATCACTTTAAATAGCTAGGCCCCAGATATGTATATATATATATATATATATATATATATATATATATATATATATATATATATAATTTCAAATTGCACAGATCTTCCTGTCTTCTTGAAAGTGCTGATGTGAAATGTTCTTTAAAATGCTGGCATTTGTATTTATCAGTGCAGCTGGCTTAAGCCTCAGTGAGAGAGGTACTGGAGAAATAGAGTGTTCATGGAGTTTGTAGACTACCTTGGGGTTAAGGGCAAACCGTTTAGACTTAACACCCTTTTCAGTTTGAAACTGTCACAGGTGTCACAGTATGCAAATGTTCCCATGATTCATACGTGGATCCCAGACAAAGGAAAGGGGTAACATGAGCCGTGCTAACCACATTTGATTAATCAAAATCTGAGACTTGATTTAGAAACACGGGATTCGTAAATAAAGCACCAGATTAATTTAATTTAGGGTGTCAGTGTCATGGGTGACCCTACAAGCCTGATTAAACTTGCAGCTCATTAAATGCTATTACTCAGAATTTAAACTGGTTACCAGAGATAACTAATCTAAAAGATGAAAGGTCACTGTGTTGGCAGTTGGATGTGTTGAGAGATTCACCTCTTTCAGGTGAAAGGAAGACAGAATATGTTCATTCCAAGCCCATACAATCTGAGGCCCAACTCTCCATTTTTAGTAAACTGAGAGTCCGTCATTGGTTACTTTGATGATGTCCTGACGTGTTTCTAAATTTTACACCCACACCAGAGACGTTGAGTAGAGACAGTTCACTTCCATAGAGACACATTTTGGAATCCTCTAACCAATCATTTCTCTATTCCCTGGTCATATTCATTGACTTGTAAATGCCCTAGATATTCAAGTTGAATCATATTCAGCATTATAATAACTGGCCTTCTCTGCCCACTGCCTGTATGAACATGTCCTAATAGTCCAAGAAGGATGCATCCATTTGAATGTCCCATCATAAAAAAATAAATATTATAATGGGCACTTACTTCCGGAATACTTAGATTTCCAGTGAATCAAATTAAATAACTTTGCAGTTATCTTAAGGTAAATCTCAACACATAGATTTAATTAAATTTCTATCCTGTGTCTACCAGCCTCTTCTGTTTTCCCATTCCTCCTCTTGCCCCTTTACCTCACACAGGATAAGGGTCTACAATAGTTATTTGCTGCTGTGAATTTATTGGTGCAAACCTTAACATCACACAAGTGAATCCTCGTGTGTAGGATTGATTTACAAGCAAGGCATGCTGCAGTAGAGTGCGCATCCGTACTGCATAGGCGTCTCATACCCTTAGGCTTTCTGTCGTAAACATGGTGTTTTTCATTCCCAGTAGGCTCCAGGAAGACAAGCACATATGCAATGAGACCTATAAGAAAAGACAGCTCTTTCGGTTGGTATGGTTTACTTTCATAAACTGTGTTTTCGGATGATGTGGCGGAATCCGTGTGCAATATCAGTGTTAGTATGCAATATTTCTGTTCATGGAGTTAAACTTTGTTCAGTTTTCTTCCTGTAGCGTTTGTTACAAAACTGGACGGGCAAGAGGTAGCACTGGAAGGACATGACTTTATGTATTCTTCTTCTGGGGTCTTCCTAGGAAGTACCATTATGTGGAGGATTCATGGTTTAAAACTATTGAACACACTCAAACCTGCTCTGACAAACTAAGCCGAGTTAAGATTCCGCTGGAAGGCTCCAATTCCCAATCCTAGAAACGAAATCGATGATAACTTTGTTAGGGTGGCTGGTGTTTAAATGACTATTGTCCATCACAGTATTTCAAACATGATTTTAAGTGCTTATTTGATTTCTAAAAGGAAATTATGAAGTTTCTTCAATTATAATGGACTACTTAGGCAAAGATTTGTGGAGTGAGGGGAAGGAATTAATTATTTTTTGAGTTCTGTGCTGGACTAACAGCTCTAAGAGACCAGAGGGCCAGACCCATTTTCATCACTTTCTGCCTGACATGCGTTATAAGGCCGGGTGTAAACAGTGTTATTAAAAACATTAAGTATCAGGTCTTCAAGATGGCTCAGAGGATAAGGTGCTTCTCAACAGGACTCATGAGTTCAGTTCAATCCCCACAACCCACATGGTAGAGAGAACCAAGTCCTGAATGCTACTTTCCAACCTACACACAGAGGACTTGGTACACACACACACACACACACACACACACACACACACACACAATTAAAATATATTCAGTATTTATTGTGTGTGTATTCTAAGTACTGGGAAGGATTGATCTCTGGTAGAATGAAGATAAAACACCAAACACCAAGCAAATTTCAAAGAAAGAAGAGAAGAAGAAAAGTGAATGGATTTACAAAACCTTTTGCAAGCAGTTTGAGTTGAGATCTTCACGATGAGTGGAGTGCTCTTGTTCCCTTAGGCATTAGTTGAAAAGGAGGAACTGGGGTCTTGTTTATTTGTTTCTTCCTTTCCTAGGCTGAACGTTGCTTTCCCAAGTCCCTTTTGCATCACTCCCCTTTTTGTTTCTCGATATTTAAGTGATGACCTCAAATTTGTTTTCTCCTGGAAACTCAGACCCTGAACTCACACACTCTGTGATATGGATTAGATATAATCCTTTTAAAAAGCCAGTTCCTTTAACACAACCCCCAAGTCACCTCCTAGCAGAGCTATGGTATAATCAGTGAAGCCATTGGAACATGGTGCCCATCACTTACCCCAGGCACTAAGTTTCAAATCTTATGGACACACAAATCATTGTAAAAGTGGTTCTGAGTACATATCTAACTTGGAGAAAATACAAAAATAACACAATGTTCAGAAGTAAAGGAAAGTGTCATTAGTTATCAATAAGCAAAGAAACAGAACAAAATGTGTATTTGCTTTATGAATGCCATGGAATGGAATACTAGTTGTTTACAAAAATCTCCGATGACATGATTTTCCTACATGCTTGTTGGAAAGGACAAAACTGAACTTTTCAAGGGGGGAAGGCATTTGAGTATGTGCTTTTTGTAACGTTTATGATTCCACAGAGAGTAGACATGTAATTCATTTAGGACCCCAGCCTGCCATTGCTGGGATAAATAGCCAGGAGTTAGAGAAATGAGAGTTACATTTCAATTTGTACATATCTAGAAACCATAAATAATTATGTATTTTAATTTGGATTCTATTTATGGTATCTCCTAAAAGCAGAAAGTTAAATTCTCCCCCCTTAAAAAAAAAAACTGCATAGATCCTGGCTTAGAATGCTGATTGGAGCTGCCACCAGGCCAGGGGAGGTTATCTCAGGTCACTTTATGGACAAGGGGAGATAGGTTAAGTCTAATGAGCTCATACAGTTGCTGGAAACAGTTTTACCATGCCAAAGGGTGTCAACTACGCCCTGGGAAAATGGAGGTTACCTCCTTTGGAAAGACAGTCTCAGCCACAGTGGAACTTTTACAAGCCTGGATTCCTGTCATGGAGGGTGCAGAAGTCGGGGTGGAAGGGAGAAATGAAGGGAAATTGGTGATGGGAGAAAGGATTGCTCCCACCTGAGGATCACAGTCTCCTCCTGCCATATCCTGCATACTGAGGCTCCAGATATTCTAGATCATCTACCTAGGAGATTGCTGTCTCATTCCTAGTTCAGTGATAGTTACTAAGGGATGGTTTGACTGCACTTCATCAGAGATGGGCCAACATGATCAGAATTTACAAGAGAAGAATGCAGTTGAACTTGGATGTTTTAAGAACAGACTACACTGGACAACACAAGACCCTGGGGAGGCTATTCTTCTACAGCAGCCCTAATAGCTTTCTTACATTTCTAAAAGTGTGTCAATTAAAGGCACCTGGACATTAGTGAGCATACCCCCTTCCTACATCAGGTCTCCTCTCAGGTGCCTGTTACTTCTTAAACCATCTTTCCCCCAAGGTTCTGACAATAGGCATCATAATAAAACTTTGATAAGGGGTGTTTTCATCTACTATGCCTCGGGAAAATACTTCTTATCCTCTGATTTCTCTATCCCACCACAACTCTTGCTTCTCAAAGCTCCTGTTGGTCTTCACTAGTTCTCAAATCCATTTCCCCTCTTAATCTTCCCAGGCACAGACAAAAGTTTCCTACGTTAAAACAGAGGCCCTGCTTCTGCTCAGTGTGCCAGGAGTATTTCTATTAGAGATCTCCCTGGACTCCTCACTCCTCAACGGGGCATTATTGACTTAGAGGGATTGGTTTAAAACCAAGCTTTGATCGGGGATTGAGGTCTGATTCATGCATTGATTGCATCACATCTCGTCTTGATGTGAGGTTACAAGGAACACTTATTACCTGTGAGTAATGTCCCCTTCACTCATTTATACCCCAGGAAAAGTCTAGGGTACTTTAATAGAACATTATTTTGGTGGGGGGGGGGAGCTTTCTAAATATGCACAGATTTGTTGCTTAAGGAGATTGGAAACTAGTGAAACTACAAATTTCTTCACAAAACACATGCAAACTTCCATATCTCTTGAAGGAAATCTGAGGTTCCCCACCAACTCAGCTTTAGCTATTGGGTAACTTCTATTATATTAGATACATTTTGAATGAATGTGTTCATTCACTTGAAGAGGTTTTTTGAAATTTCCACTGATGTTCTTGGAAAACTCTCAGGCCAACGTACAGGGTCAGGCTGATGCTTTCATGAACTGTTCTACCTGGTAAGGACTAACAAGCTGTTTCCTTAGCCCACTGAGGTTAGAGTCTCGGGACAGGTTCTCAGCATGAGTTCATATAGAAATTCCATGATCACTCTTTTGTTAAAAATCTTGCTGAACAAAGATTATCATCCAGGACCTAAAGTTGGAAAATGAATTAATAAATAGCTTTCCTCCAAGGCAAATTATTTAATGCTAAAGAAGAAAAAAAAATAAGTTCTTTCCTGGGAATTATTTTTAGAATTATGTAAGATGATAATTACTTCGGAACATGAATTCATTATTGATTTGAGTCAGGAGAGTGCACCCACTTTCCTCTCGGAGAGAGAAGCTAACAATTATGTTTTATAGCACTTGTCTCCAACTGTGTCTCCTTTACTGGCAGAGGGATCATGGTGTCTCTAGGTTTGGATTTCCCATGTATAATGTGTGCCATGTGTCATATGTTACGTGTCTTTGTGTCATCCAGGTATTTGTAACACTTTTGGGGGGGGGTGTTAAAACGGTCAGCGAGGAAAGTAGAGGTGACTATTCTCCGAAGGGCTCCTCTGCCCACCCACACTGTCATGATGCATAATTCTGTCCCTATGAATCTTCCTGACGGCTGTGCAGGGCTCACCGAGACAGCTCTGGAAGAACTTCCGGGAGCCGGCAGAGCAGCTCAGAGACTGAGCTCAGGTGGCCAGACCACCAGCGGGCTTGGAGCAGCACAGATTCGGACAGTTCCAACCGCAATCTCAAGCCCACCATGACCAAGACAGCAAGTTTTGGGGGCATCACGGTGCTGACCAGGGGCGACAGCACATCCAGTACCAGGAGTGCTGGGAAACTGTCCAAAACAGGTAGGTATTACTGAGAGGGTCCGCGCCCTGGTGCCTCCTGGATTCTATCCGGGCCATATGCTCTCTGTTTCTCTTGACTTTGAATTAACTAATGGCAGGAATAGTAATTCCACTCCATTTAAGGAATCAGGAGGTGTTATTTAAGTGGGTTATTGCGTCTTCCTGGTTAGCCACAGACTTGAAGCTCATCCTTAAGCTTCTTTCTCCTTAGTATCCTTCCTTAAATGTTATCAGATGTTTTATGAACCCATTTTACTTACTTAAAGTTTAAATGACATAATTTTTAAAATAAAGGTGAACCTTGATAAATACAGATAACAATTACTTAATAAAAGTTAGCTACTGCTTTTAAATGTAGTGCTATGACATACTTCTTATAGCTGCCTTCTAAGGGTAATAGATTTAGCTCCTGTATGAGTACACTGTTCCTCTGGTCCTGGACCTGTTATTATTTAAATTATGTGTAGATATTTCCTCCTCTGAGATATATAAATGCTAATATCTCCACATTTAATGGTTATTAGGAAGACGAAAAGTTTCAATATATGCAAACCAGTTTGCACGTAGCTGACATGTTACAAGGGTCTAGTCAGTGCACACTTATATTTATTGTGTCCACGAAATATTTGTACCCCTAATTTGCAGATGAGGAAGGCCAGTCTCTTGAGTGTTTAGTGAAGTGACACTCACTGAACACTGAGAATTGAAGGTCGTTTTTTTTTTTTTTTTTTTTTTTTTTTTTTTTTTTTTT
>NC_034599.1:105470465-105484255 GCF_900095145.1 Mus pahari | reverse complement strand
CCTGCTATACCTCTTCTGGGCATATACCCAGAAGATCTTCCGACTACAATCACTCTTAGCAGAGAGGACGGCTCCATCTGTGATGCTTGCTCTGCAGGCACGAGGACTACAGTTGGTCCGGTGAAGAGTAGGTCTGGTGGCATGTGCTAGTCCCTGGGGCTCTGTCGCCAGCCAGCCTAGCTACTTAGTGAGCTCCAGAATGTTGAGATACCTTGGATTGACAGGGTGGTGGGTGGTGCCTGAGCAATGATACCAGATGCCGACTTCTCATTCTTACTGAGAAGAAGGAAGAAGAGACGGGGGGGGGGGGTTAGGGGCTGGGGGACAAGAGGCGGGGCATTGTCACTTGAACTGTCACTGAGACTTAAACTGTAATTCCAACCAGACCTCAGGGGCAGGACTGGCAGATAACAGTGGAAGGTTTAGGCTGAGTGTAGAAAACCCCACTTGAAGCTAAGACATCTTTGCCCTGCACTGACTGCTTTCCAGATTCATGCTGAATCAGGAGAGAAGGGGTTTGCCCCAAACCAGGTCCATTATGCTGATCGTTTAGCATAATTACGTTGTTGACAAATTCCTCCTAAGAAATTATCTCATGTTTTCCTACACAGAAGGCGAATTAATAACGTTTATTCAGAGACTTCGCTCTATCCATACCACCGAGCTCCTTGGAGAGCGCAGGTGTGTGGGTGCCCTCTTCCTGAGAGCTCTGTTCACTAGCTGTTAAGCTCTTGATTCCGACTCTAATTAATTGCTCTTGTATCCCACTATCACAGCATCTGAAATCCACACAAGCCGCGGCGGTACACTTGAACTCTTGTAAACTAAGAAAGGTTAAACAGTTTCAGTTCTTAAGATGCTGAAACCAAGTACCTTAAACGGTGCACTTAAAAATTCCAACACCCCAAAAGGGCTCTTACCATTTTAAAATTAATCACCATTTTCCACGCACCAAGCCCCTGTCACTTCCACAGCAAAGCTCATCGGAAGCATTTAAAACACTTCATGAACGGGAGAACGCCACTCTCTTTGGAGAACCATTAGAGATTAGAAATGCTTCAGACAGTTTTTTTTTTTTTTTTAAACTTTTACTTTAAGTGTCTGCCTTCGAAAGCTTGTCAAGGCACAGGCATGGAAAGGAGAAACGGATTTTTTTTTTTTTTTATTAAGGCGATCAAGAGAGGATGTCAAAACAATCTTAAACCTCCCCAAGGTAGTTCTGTGAAGTAAACCTGCCAGTTGGGCTGTCGTGAGCATCAGAACAGGTTTTTGATTTATTTTCTAATTGGTATAGTAAAGTTGAAAACTTTTAAAAGTCTTTCAGAAACCAAATGTGTTTTCTGAAATGAGGTGTCCAAGCTGTTCTCCTACTTGTGAAGGTTCTGGCTCTAACTGGGTAAGAGTGAACCTTTCTCAATATTGGAGATGTTCTCCTACATTAGCGTGAAGCTTATAGCCCAATGTATACACGCAGTCTCTTGAGTGGTTTGCCGGCAGCCCAGCACGAGACTATGGAGGTTGAGGAGTCTGTCATGCTGACTTTTCGAGCAACCTTGTGGTGGTCCTTATGCTCAGGCTTGTTGTCCCCTTGAGACTGGCAATGTCGCCACATTCCAGCAATAAGCACACACTTCCTGCTGTCTCTGCCCCAGGCTACTTGCCTCACGTGGTTCAGCTACACAGCAATGCTCTCAACATCATCAGAGATGGGAAGTCTAGTGACATCACATGTAGTGCCTTCGCCAAGGCTTTTGAGTCAGGAGCTGTTAAATGGAGCATGGCGATTTGCCTTTCTAGAAGTTTCCAGGTGCCTAGCAGTTGAGGCATTCCCCAATATCCTTTGAAATAACCCCTCCAAAGAGAGAAACCACCCTTTCATTTTCATAACTTGAGCGACTGCACGGTTTCATTTTCTGGGTGTAATTCATCTTCCCCACTGTCTGACTCCATGCCAACCTCTGAGGATTGTTTTTGATAGTCTAATATTAATCTTAATGCCCTATTTTTAATTTTCCAATTCTACTGCATCACACCTCATCTTCCCACGACCTTATCCTCTTTATTTGGGTTATTCCAAATGAAAGCCTTGGCGTTAGCTTTCTACTGATAATTTTGGAAGTTTTAGATCACTCTGCTGAACTCTAACCCTCTGAATTCAGCAATATTTTCTATAGTTATTAACTAAAAAGTAAGACTTCTGTGCCTTGGGATGACTGGAGAAGGGCTCCATCCATGGTAATAGAGGGGATATTGGTCATCATAATGAAGCCTCCCTGAGTCCTGTGATTCCTAATTGGTGCTAACAGAGGTACTGCTCTTGCCTACACTCACTTGCCCCTTGATTGGAAGGTTTGGGTACAGATCATTATTAGATAGATCATTATTAGATAGAACACTGTTATTTATTTGCTCATTCCTTCATATTTTCATGGACATATAATATATAAGGTGCTTTGACTGTCCCTCCATTGGCCTCTGTCATTTTGCCTTTCCCTCCTAGTGAACCCTGTATTCTTCCCAATAAGCTTCTCCCCTCTTAATTTCATGTCATGATTTTCTTTTTGTACCCCACTACATTGAATTAGGATTACTTACCTGAGCACGAGACGGGGCTTCTCACTGATCTATAGGTAACTTACCAGTGCTTATACCACTAGAAAATATGAGCCTCCTCCCCAAGGTACACATTAACTGCCTACAGGTCCCCAAGGAGGGGAGGGGGCCCATGAGCTTCTCCCCTGTCCAGGATGGGATGCTGATTGGTATACAATGCTGTAACATAGGTAACCACAGCTTCTGTGAATTCTGACCTTAATGGAGCTGAATGAAAAGAGGGACGAAGCTTTGATGCATAATATAGTGTGTATGAGCCTTGAACTCTATCCCAGCTACATCAAGGAAGCTGTCTACACATATTTTACAATTGTATTTATGAAAAATCTTCCACACAGACGATCTACAAAGGCAGGTTTGAGATCAGACATCAGATCCGAGTTAGGGTAAGGGTTTGGACCTGTCCACCACTACTAAAATCTATTCGCTTCCTTTGGGGGAATGAGAATGTTCTAAGACGGGATAGTAGTGGTGTTTGTTCTGCTCCAGCGATATGCTAAAAGCTGTTAGATCCCACAGTAGAAAAGATGGAATTTTATGATACATAAAATATATATCGATTAAGCTATTGTAGTGAGCAAAAAGAGTTTTAAATTTTATAATGTAGTGCCACTTTTCTATCAGTTGGATATGGGGGGGGAGTAATAAGTGTGTGAGTGTGTGTGTGTGTGTGTGTGTGTGTGTGTGTGTGTGTGTGCCTGTCTTTCTGTCTGCCTGACTTTGTCTATTGAGCAATTGCAGCACCACATTCCCTCTGTCTGTTCCCCCCCCCATTTATCCTCTTCCTCTTCTTTCTTTGTCTTCCTCCTCCTCTTCCCCCTCATTCTCCTCTTCCTTCAGTCTCTCCTCCTCTGTCCCTCATCTTTCTCCTGCATTGTCCTCCTCCATCTCCTCTTCTTTCCTCCTTCTTCCTCCTTCCTTTTCTCCTTCTTCCTCCTTCCTTCTCTTCCATCTCCTCTTCTTTTTCTTCTACTTCTTCAGGTTTTTAAGCACATTAGCTTCAAGTCAGTCTAATATTTCAAAGCAGCCCAATGTGTCCTGTTTACCTCTTGTAATAATTGTCTTGTAAAATGGCTCCAAAGTCTAAGAAAGGCAGGAAAGCTACAAAGTAGGTAGAAACTGGAATTTACATCTTAAAGACACAGAAAGACTGAAAACTGGAGATAAAGAGAAGTCTGTTCAAAACATGGTCCAGTATGGAAAACTAAGCCATCTCTCCCCCTCTTGCTTCCAGTCTGTCTGGATGCCTTACAGAAGGGAGCTCTGAGGTTGAGGCAGCAGATACGTCCTGGAGAGATGAGGCCCATCAGAGGCAGACTGGAGCTGAGGCCCCTGCCTCCTGTGCTTTTCCCTTCTGCCCTGTCCTGCCTGGTTCTGCATTTTGCTTTTCTCTGTGATCTCTCCCTCACCCACATACTGCCCCCAATTCTCCCTTGAGGACACATTAAATTTCTTAGCTGTCCTGGTGTCATCTCCCTCTTTTGATCCCTAGAAGCTGCTATGTCCTCCTTGGGGAGTAACTTTGATTACTTTTTGCATCTTCTAGAACTTGACCAAGCTTGATCAGGTGGTGACCCTACCTGGCTGCCACATGGATGACATTGCTGAATGGGATGTGTAGCCTACAGGCTCAAAGCTTGGACAATATGGGAGTTGAGTGGCCTGAATTCACTCAGATGTTGCCACACAGTGACACAGAAAATGTGTCTGATAAAGCTAGGGACCCATTCTGACTCCAGTACCAGGCTTTCTGTAGAAATTTGATCGTTCATAGTGCCAAGTACAGTGCTTACCACACCAACATAGCATTTCAATATTTGCTCTGCCTTCCATTAAGCCCCTGGATACATTTTTAACACTGGGAACCTAAAACTCTTGAGTTTTCAAGTATCAATTTCAATATGAGTTAAACCTTTGAACACTTCTTACCCTGTGTTTTTATCATTGTTGCCATTGTCTGTGGTGTAGCTGTGTAGACTGTCACTCTATCTGTTCCAGATGACCAAGGCTTACAAACTGGCCCAAGCATACAACAAAAGCAACCAGAAAGGGCACTTAGCAATCATTGTGTTCCTGTCTAAGTGTTTATCAGTTTCTTTGCTCATCACTTTGACTGAATACTTGACAAGAACAAAATTAATAGAGGAAATGTTTAATTGGGCTTACAACCTGAGAATATGGTCCAACATGGAAAGTAATTATTTCCAAGATGTTCAAAGTTGCCCCAATTAGAATATCCAAAAGATGTTAGACCCACATGTAGCTGTTTGTCTTCAGCCCTCAACTCTATACTTGTTCTCCTAAGTCACCCCTCTCCTTCTGGTAATTGATTTGTTTGTTTGTTTGCTTGTTTAACTTGTGGCTCCAGGTTTAGTTCTGAGCTACAGCTCTTTCTAAGCATATACAAGGCTCTGGATTCACTCTCCAGCATCATAAAAATAATTCCCACTCATGTAGTGCTGTATTCCCAATAGAAATGGTCCAGTTCTCTACTCATAGAGGAAATAAATACCAGTTTGTATCAGTTCCCTTCAAATTTTGTTGTATAGAGGCCTGTTGGATGGAGCTTCAAGAGCACACATGGGCCACTGTGTCTTAGGACTCATTGGGTGGCCATCTCTTTATCCCCCACCCTGTTCCTGGTTCCTATTGGTCTGTTGGTCTCACTAAGAGAAGTATTTCTTGTAGCACTAATTATTCAAGAGATGGGAATTTGCAGACACTGGGTTCCTTGCTTGGAAATCCCATTTAACAGTTTACCTCCTAGAGAGAGTGTGTGTAAAAGCTGAAGGAATGGTTGTTTTTAATACCCGCTTCCTTAGAAAAGCTGGCACACCTGAGAAACAGGAAGCAAAGGTTTCCATAAATACAAGTTCACAATGTGGAGGGGGCATTGACTAACCTCATCCTTCAGCACACACCTCAAACTGCCCAGTGTCCCCGGATGAAGGAATCAGCTTTGTGATGTCTAACTATTGTCTCTCAACTTCCTTGGGTACCACATGCTCTGTTGTTTCCCATCTTTCTGCCAGGTTCTGAGTCTTCCAGCAGTGCAGGCTCCTCAGGATCGCTGTCCCGCACCCATCCGCAGAGCACGGCCCTGACCTCTAGTGTGGCAGCTGGTTCTCCTGGCTGTATGGCCTATTCCGAGAATGGAATGGGGGGCCAGGTTCCTCCCAGCAGCACCAGCTACATCCTCCTCCCACTTGAAAGTGCGACTGGCATCCCGCCCGGAAGCATCCTTCTTAATCCACACACAGGTCAGTATTCTCCTGCTCTGCTGGAAACACAAGTTATTAAAGCTTTATTCCTCTGTTTGATAAGTAAAATTCACTATCAAGCTTTCTGAAAAAAAAAAAAAAACTTGGGTAGGAGACAGAGTGTGGGGACAGCTTTGCAGTGACTTTGTGGAAGTCTAGATTGACAGCTATGTATGTAAATGCATCAAGATTCATACAGATCAGACTCTTCCCAGGAGCCACCCCTTCTTGAGAGACAGGGTTGAAGCCCCATGGTAAAGTACTTGCTTGGCATGAATAAGGCCTTGGGTTTAATTCCCAGCCCTGAAAATGGAGAGGAGGAAAAGGAATAGGAGGAGGAAGAAGAGGAAGAAGAGGAGAAGGAGGAGGAAGAAGAGGAGGAGGAAGAAGAGGAGGAGGAGGAAGAAGAGGTGGAGGAGAAAGAGGACATTAGGCAGCAGCTGAGGCAGCATTCCCTTCTCCTGGTCCCTTTTTTCTTGGCCATGAAGAGTTTTGTCCTCTTCTGGGAACCTAAAATGTGGGCCATCTGTGTCCTGAGCTGGGATATACTAATCTTAGTGCTTCTCACACTAAATGCTCAGTGAGCCTGCATTAAGCCTCAAGTATTTTTCACTCAAAGATATTTCAGGAGTGCAGGGAATCCCTTGGATTCCTGGACCCAGGTCACTGATTACAGAAGATTATAGGACTCACCCAGTCCCTGCAGAGCAAGAAGAACCCACATGAGTAATGAAAATAATGACAAGCATTAAATACCGCCGTGTGGGGATAATAGACCCAGCCAGCTTACAGTGGGACTGGGAAACTCTCCTTTCCATAATTATGGCTCATTCCATGATGACTGCCAATTTCCCTAGGGGATAAGTAACTCCCATCTTAAGACAACCCTCCACCACACCCCCTGCTGTCACCACCACAGAAAGCTGAGAGTCCAGAATATTCTTAGAGCTGTGCTGTCATGTTTAGCATTCAGAGTTTGTTATTAGGGATTGAAAAGAAGAGGGTTCTCTGCCAAGGAGTCTGAAGTTTAGCTCTGGTATGTAGAACATTACTTCAGTTATCTAAGCTTGAACAGAGAGGAGTGGCTGAACATCTCACAAGAGTGATTGACTGGGTCTGCTCACATGGGGAGTGCTACTGGCAATTAGGGTCCTTGGTTCAACATAGGAACTATGGCAAAGTGGTTCCTGAAGTAACTGCCTGTTCTCATAAAGCATATGGCCCGTTCTCGGAGAATGGGATTTGATGGAGACAGTCTAAAAGTACCATAAGCTTGTGAGAACAAAAACCATAATCATTTTACTGAAAACCACTTGAAAGCCCAAGACTGGGTACTTCTAAGAGGCATTTTCTGAATGTCTCAGGTTTTATTGGTATTACTGCAAGCTTCATAGTGGAAAGTAAAGGAGACCAGTACCATACGCACTACTCTGGGCCCTGACTGAAGGGTAATTTGATTGTTGGTGTGAAAGCTTTTGCTGTTGAGTGGATAGAGGGCTTACCGAAAGGAACCAGCACAGAACATTCATTTGTTTGATTTGTTTTTAACGGGATTCCAGAGCGTTCTTAAAAAGGCACAAAAGCATGTTTCATAGGGTATCATTAGTAATGGTAGTGTGGCTTTGCATATGTGTGTATATATTATTATACCAAATCTAACTTATTTAGCAAAGAAATAGAATTCTGCTGGTGCCAAATCCTGATTCTCATTCATTGAATGGAGTCACTTGAGATGTTATCAGAACATCTCCTTTGAGAAAGGCTCTCAACTAGAGGGAAGTCACTGCTAAATGGTTTCTCTATAGACCTTTGTCTGCTTTGACACACGCTAGGCATTGAACTCTTCCACACAAATGACCAAGATTATTGTATTTTATACATGGCTGAGCCATGAGAGGTAAGAAGCTCCATTTCCTGGCTAGGTGGATGGCTAAGTGGTTAGGGCAACAGCTTCGTCAGTCTGAGGACAGGAGTGAGGACTCTGGCATTATAATGCCTGGTAGACATGACAGTTTGCCAATAATTTAAGACTTGGGGAAGTGGAAACAGGAGATGCCTGGGACATACTGATTAGCAAGACTAGCCAATTTGTAGAGCTTTGGATCCAACTGAGAGATAATGAATAGTGTGACAAGCCATTGAGGAATACTCATGACATCAATGTTGGGCCTCGTGTGTAGTCACAGTCATGCATGAGCACAGGTACACTCATGAGCTTGTACCCATGCATGTATGCATGCATGCACAGATGTGCACACATATACAGACACACAGCTGTGCCCACATGCATGCAAAAATATAGACACACAGATACACAATCCATATACACATAAAACCAAATTATTTCTTCTTTCTAGAGTGTTTTTAATTTCATTGATTGAAAATATAAACATGCTGGGACAGAGAGGTTTGTCAGTGGTTAAGAACATGTACAGCTCCTGAAGAGGATCCATGTTTGGTTCACAGTGTTCAAGTCAGGCTGCTCACAAACACCCATAAATCCTCCTCCATGAAACCTGACATCTTTGGCTTTTGTAGGCACCCCCACACATGTAGGCACACACTGAAAACTAATAAAAATTAATAAAAAACATACACACACATACACACACAAAGAGAAAACTAATAAAAATAATTTTTAAGAGGGATATGCACCCGCACACATGTGTTTAAAGTATGTAATTCATACTATACACCTGTCATGGGTATGTGTATGTGTGTGCATGGTAAGTATACACGTGACACATACCATGTGGTTCTTATATGACCTCTATTGCAATTTATATCTTCTGGGCTAGAACATTCTTCACTGCTATCCATGGGTGAGAAATCACTCTTCATACCTTACCAAGCACAGGACACAAATACTTTCATGTTCAGCACTAATGGTACCTAACTACCATGTGAAAGAGAAAGAGAGGAGAGAGAGAGAGAGAGAGAGAGAGAGAGAGAGAGAGAGAGAGAGAGAGAGAGAGGCAGGAAAGACGTGACTGTTCTTAGGCATAGCTTTATTGTCATATGAGGGAGAGCATAGCCAGAGACAGGGACATTTGGGAGAGTCCAGAGTAAACATGACCCTGACCTGGACTATGTGAGGAGAGGAGGGAGGGGAGAGCCAGGAGAGTCAAGAGTAGAGGAAAAGACTAGACAACCAAAATGTCTGAATTATATGGGGCATGGCAAATGGAGGAAGAGCAGCCCAGCACTTGGGCTGGAGAAGTTTAGGGTAGGGGGCAGGCTTTGCCAGCCATACCCTGTAACAGCTAGTTACTGAGGGATGCTGGGAGAAATTGGCAGCCAAGTCTACTTTGAAATGTTAAGTAGGCACCTTAGTTATCAATTTGTCCTGGGTTTGAGACTTGACACCTTCTTTCCCATCCCCTTGTTGGTGTGTTTTAAATAACTGTGTGGGGGGGTGTGGAGGGAAACATCCTGTACAATTAAGTAATTGACTAATTTAATTGAATTTGGATTCTCTAGAATGAATGGCAGACTTCTAGGTACAATACAAGTACTGGATTATTACTGGTGAAATACATATCTACCAAGCATCCCATGTGTTTACCTAGCTGGCACAGTGACTTCCCACCCAATGTCATATACTTGAGAATGGGCTCCATGAATAAATTTGTAATTGACTGAGCTTGCAAGGTTGGGTCAGTGGGTAAAGGTGCCTGCTGCCAAGCTTGAACATCTGAGTTTGAGTGTTGGAACTCATTGGAAGGGAGAGAACTGATTCTTACAAGTTGTAGTCTGGTTAATGGATGTGTGGTACACGAACATGTGTGTCCCAGTCATGTGTCTACTGCATAGAACAAAATGTGGAGCATCTTTTGTGTATACAGTGGGCTTAGCCCTAATCATAGAGTGTACTGTGAGAGCCTTCCATGACTGCCATGGTTATGACTTTCATGTCTACATGGGAGTATAAAATAGTGTGTATGTCCGTGTGGTATGTGTGTGTGGTATATTTACTCATGGGTGGATAGAAGCCAGAGGGGGGTGTCAGATGTCCTGCCCCATCACTCTTCACTCTATTCCATTGAGATAGAGTCTCTCTCTAACCCTGTGGTTATATTAGCAGCCAGCAAGCTGTAGCAATCCTGTTGTCTCAGGCAAGCATGCAACACCACCAGCTTTTTGCATGAGTGGTAGAGATTCACACTCAGGTTTTCATGCTTGTTCAGCGAGGACCCTTACCTGCTGAGCCTTCTCCTCGGACCCCAGATGTTTGAATTTTGTCTTAGCCACCAAGTTGTCTCCCATTCAGTCTCACTCAAGCCCTCTTGATTCCTCCTGGTTAGTTCCAGGAACCTAAATGAGTAAGTAGTCACAAAATATTTTCTTTGTTTGTTTATTTGTTTATCCAATGCTCTCATGCCTGCCAAGCAAGTCTAGACTCTTCTTCATGTTCTTCCTTCAGCTGTCCTGAATCACAGGCTTCTCTGGGTAGTTTTGACAGGAATTTTGTTGAATTCTGGAAATGCCAGCAAGCAGCCCTCCGGTTCTAGCGCATGCCCCTGCACACTGTATAGTCACAGTGCCTTCTCTTCACCTTGCGCAAATCCACGACTGTGTAAGGACACAGCATTTGGGGCCCTCATGCTGAGGAGCCACTCCGAACTTCTCGGCCAGGTGCTCCTGCTGGGCCTCTTCAATCCTAGACTTTTATCAGGACTCCCAGCTTCTGTTTATCCAGAGTGCTTCCACATTGTTCTCAAGTGTGTATGGAAATGCTGGTGCACTGTCTGTCAAGATGTCCTTCAAGAGTGGAGTTAATCCTGCCTACCGCATGCTCTGTCAACATGACCTTCTACACAGAAAGGAAAGAAAAGCCCCTCTCCTTCCTTCCCTTACCATTCTATCAAGTGGAAAGCTGACATGCTTTGGTGTCAAGAGCTTAGGGTTATTTTATTGCTTATGTGACTTTCCTTGTGTGTGTTTCCTTATTACTAAGATATTTATAGACTCATGGGGAGAGGACATTTTCAATTATGTTATATTTTTTAACACTTTCTGGGAGACACAGTATACCAGACTGTGCCTATGGAGGTGAGAGGACATTGTGTGGGAGTCGGTGTTCTCCCTCCACTCTGGGGATCCCTGGGGTTGAACTCAGATCTTCAGGCTTGGCAGCAAGAGGCTTTACCTGCTGAGCCATCTCACTCCCCCAGAGTTAGTTAAGTGTATTTTTTTCCTTTCTTGCAAAACAACAAAATGGTCTGCTTTGTGAGATTATTCAATAATGACCCATTCCTGAAATAATTACAGATAGTACCATGGGAAACTTTCTCAGCTAGTACGTTTTTAAAAGGAATGTGTATTTTACATCCAGTCTCTTTCTCTGCCCCTGCTTTCAACTAAGCACCTTAATAATCCTAGCTTATTTCTGATATCAGGCCTTTCCCCACTATGCTCTATATGCATGCTGTGGACCACCCAGTCTGCTCCTACAGCCTTTGCCACACTTGCTTCCATCAGACTGAATGAGCTCCGGCCCAGCCAGGCCCCACCCCCACCCCCACCCCCACCCGCAGTCTGCTTCAGCTGTCACTCAAACTAATTGCTTGTATTCAGTGTAATTGTATCTGGATTGGTGGAATTTGCCAGACACAGAGGAGCTGCTGTGGTCCGACTTGAAAGCCAACAGCCACCTGGACGAAGTGTCCTGGGAAGTTGTTTTTGTTCTCTTCTCTGGCAGCCTTGGCTCTGCCACCTTTCCTGGGTGAGCATCAAGCCAGCATTTGACTCTTCCTGATCTTTCCAGGCCGAGCCAACTCTACGGTCGGAATCATTAGAACTCTCGTAGGCAATTATTTTGGACCGTCTCTTGCTTTGCACCAGGATGTGCTAATCACATTTCAAGCTGAGATTGTAGAGTTTATCACAAAGGACATCTGAGCATTTGGGGTTATAACCTAACCAGAATTAGAGGTAGATTTTCATATGTCTCAGAGGTAGTGGCCAGAAGCAAGGTCATACTAGAAAAGAATTTGTTCACATATTATGAGCACTAGTGTCTGCACATGTATGTGTACTTTCGGGTGATGTTTATGTAGGTGCACTCGTTTGGGCAGGTGTGTATGCATGCGTGTGGGTGAATGTGTGTGTGTGTGTGTGTGTCCTATGAGGTCACAGGTCAAGAGCAGGTGTATTTCTTTAATAGCTGTCCATCCTGCTTTTGAAACAAAGTCTTTTATTAGCCTGGGGCTCACCTGATTGGTCTAAACTCAGTGTTTGAGGTGTCCCAGGGATCTTCCTGACTCCACCTCCCCAGTGCTGGGCTCAAAAGAAAACTGAGCGTTAGAACACTCAAAGCATTGCTAGGATGTGGGCTTTTCAGTAATTCATTTATTTACTTTACATCTCAACCAGAGCTTCCCTTCCCTCTTAACCTCCCAGTCCCAGAAATGGTTTAAAGCTGAAACAATTTCTAGCCTTTTTCAAATTTCTGGCTTTGGGGAACAACGTATTACAAGTTTTGAATCTAGGGAAAAAAAAAAACTTGGTTTTTAAGGGGGTGAAAAAGTCATCCAGTAAAATGTAGCTAAAATTAAATTGTAATAGTAAGAAAGCATGTGTCTGGGACATTATGAACTTAAAAACAAAAAAAAGTTACCTGGATATGGTGGCCATGCCTATAAACCCCCGGCATTCAGGAATTTGAAAAGATCTTGAATCCCAGTGTTCCAGGTCCCACTGAATATGAAGTCACTCAATTTAATCAGCATAATTTCTAAGGATGCATTTCTGCTTCATTTCCTGTAGCCATGAGTGGTATTGGTCCTGAGACTGCTGTCATAATGTCCTTCGTCCTAGGAGGCATGTTTGTTGATATGCAGTGATTAAAGTTTCTGACTTAATTTATTTACTCCTACTTCATAACGGTCCACTGTGTTGTGAAGTTCACCTGAGCTCCCTGCCTAGAATAGTGTGTGTCCTTGAGTCGGTTTTTAGATCTCTCTCCTTCTCACTCCATGTTGCTAATTTCTTCCCCATGAGATGACCAACCCTAGCTTGTTCAGCTTCTACATGAGCAAGAGTGTTGAGGCAAGGCCCCCGTGTCATTTATATCCTTCCAGTTCAGAACAACTGATGCTCCTGAAAGCCCCGAGTCTCCCTCAGTACAATGGATAGGCTCAGAGGTTTGCGATATGTGCTGCAGGAGAGCTCAACTTGCTGTTGATGCCACTGCCCAACCCCCAGCAGGGAAGGCTTTCTGTGGAGCACCACACTAGTTCAGGAAGTCCTACTTCTGCTAGGCATTTTTCTCAGGCTCTTGCAGTGCACTTCTAAGTTCATCTTGTGGAGAAACATCTCCAGCTCTTTATTCCCTGTAGGGCTGCCAGACGATGGGACAGTGAAGAAGGTAGCTGGCTGGTACAAGGATCAATCTCCTTGTGTACCATGTCTTCTCCCTCCTATGACTACACAGAAGGAAGCCATGCATCCCTGGCTTGTCCGGATCCTCACGTCTTGGCTGATGCCTCTCAGTTGTCATGGTTCCAAGTCATACTGTGCTCTCTTTATGTATATTTTCATAAGTCAGTTATGTTGGGTACATCAGAAAGTGAATAGATGTTGGGACTTCACTAGGCAGAGGCACATCTCCATTCCTTACTGTTTTAATTCATTGTCCTTGGTGTTGCTTATTTTGCCAAATAAGTTTTTTGGTCTCCTTGAGCTTAATTTTACTTTTGCTGAGGTAAAAGTGAGAATGAATATTCACAGGGTTGTTGAAAAGAGGTGCGATCTGTGTTCAAGACCCCTGTCCGCCACACAGGAAATGTGTGTTCTCTTTTTATCCCGCTCCCCATCTCCTCCTCTCTCACCTCCCACCTTTCACTCTGCCTGCCGAAACCCTCACCCCCATGTCCCCCATGTCCCAGTCCCATGTCCCCCATGTCCCAGTCCCAT
>NC_034599.1:105467776-105470235 GCF_900095145.1 Mus pahari | reverse complement strand
CCCATGTCCCCCATGTCCCAGTCCCATGTCCCCCATGTCCCAGTCCCATCTCCCCCATGTCCCAGTCCCATCTCCCCCATGCCTCCACTTCCTCCAGCCAGCATCTTTTTCCAAACTGCAAAGCCACACAGTCACTAAGTCGTCAACATTATCACAATGAGCAAGCCAATATCTCAAAAGGTGAAACTATAGATAGAGTCCATTGACAAATCGTCTTATGATGAGTTTGAAGCCAACATAAGCTAGTATTCGTCACAAGTGGTGGTACCACTATATTCTCCAAGCAGGGTTGGCCTCTCTTTCAAAAAAAAAAAAAAAAAACCACCTGGAAAAGGAAAAACAGACTTACAAAATCTGTAGAAAAATGGATGGAACAGAAAATGTTTATATTAAGTAAGGCAGCTCAGGCTTGGGAAGACTGCATATTCCCTCTCATATGTAAACTTAACTTCCAATTGTTGCATGTATGTATGTATGTATGTATGTATGTATGTATATGGGATGAAGTGTAGGTGGAAGTATGGTCACTGGAAGGGGCCCAAGAGATGTGAGAATTGAGATAGTAAGGGAGGGAGGGAGGTGGGGTAAGAGAAGACATGTGATTTTAACTAGAAGGGGGACAAAAGGTGAAGAGGGGTACAATGGGGATGGGGTGAGAGGGATGGAGGATCAGTGAAAACTTAGCATGTAAGACAAAGCTATAGGGACCCCTGCTCCTTTGTATACTCATTAAGGAAATGAAGATAGAGCCACGGCTATCCCCAGTTGTGTGCTTAGAGAAGGGGGCAGTAGACTCATTCCGTCTCCTTATTCTGTGTATGTGTTTGTGTGCCTGTAATAATTCTTGTTCGGTGGCCAGACTGAATGGAAACGAAATCAGCACTTTGGCGGATAACTTGTTACTGGAGGTAGTCCGAGTTCCGTGGTCAGAAAGTAGCTGCCGTTTCCCAGTGTACGCCTGAGATACAGGAGACAAAACAGGGTTGCAGAGAGACTGCTTCTCCTCAAGCCCGACTGCTGGGCTCCACTGTTCACAGTGGCCCTTTGCCTGGCATATCTCCCTGCAGGAGGTGGGTTAGTTTGCTACGTCTTAAATTGCTACGTGCTCACACTATCACCCAACCTAAGCTAGTCTGGGTCCCAGGCAGGAATGCGTTGTCCTGGGAGCAGGGTCCCTATCTCGAATTCCTCTTGGGCTCTTGGGTGGGCTTTTACTTTAGGCTATTTTCAGAGATTCTATGCGAGTGCTCTCTCCCTGCGGGGAAGACAGGGAGACCCTCAACTGAGCCCAGGCTTTGTATGGCTTCATTTCAGGTCAGCCCTTTGTGAACCCAGACGGAACTCCTGCGATATACAACCCTCCTGGAAGTCAGCAGACGCTGCGTGGCGCTGTTGGTGGGCAGCCCCAGCAACCTCCACAGCAGCAACCATCGCCTCAGCCTCAGCAGCAGGTCCAGGCATCACAGCCCCAGATGGCAGGGCCGCTGGTCACTCAGGTGAGGAGCTGGCCTAAAGATGAGGGCCACATAGGGTTCAGGTCAGCAACCCATCTAGGAGAAAAGATGTGGCGTGCCACCTCCCATCAGGCCTATAGGTAAAATCTTCCAGAGTATAATCGCCACTGGACAAAATATCCGCTCATACCCATTGCAAGTGTCTCTGCTGGGTGAGAATAGACACTAGGGAAAATGGATGCACAGTTGCTTGGGTCTAAGTGTTGTTTGTAGCAAAGCACATTGTAATCCCTTCGAGGACTAGGGTTAATTCACCCCTTCCCACCACAGATCCAACACTCGTGTCTGCATAATCAGTGCTGACCTTTTCCTCAGTGGGAAGAGCAGAAATCAGTCAAGTCCCAACTGACCCGGATGTTCATCTCTGGGCTCTTCTGAAAGGTGCAGAGATGCCCTCCTTCCCCAGGGAGGCACAACGAAACCTGACGTGTTCTGAGCACGCTTCCTGGGGGAGTCTCCTTTTTTATGTGCTTTACTTGTTCTTGAACAACACATGTCTGCAAGTTCAGAGCGCCCAACCAACTCAAGGGCCCGACACTTAAAAGGCAGGCTTTCCGGAGCCCCCTCAGGGCCAAAGCCATCCGGCTCTGACACACACAGCATTCATTCCTCTCTACGTTGAATGATCTTGGGGAGTCTCTTAAGGACAGCAATGCCCTTCCCATGGATTGGGACTTCAGCCCCCACACGCTCCTGTTACCTGATCAGTGTTTTCTTCCCTCCAGTCTGTCCAGAGCCTGCAGCCATCTTCCCAGTCTGTGCAATATCCAGCGGTCTCCTTTCCTCCCCAGCATCTCCTGCCTGTGTCGCCAACACAGCACTTCCCCCTGGTACAGTATCATAAGCATAACACGCACACACACGCACACACACGCACACACACGCACACGCACACACACGCACGCACACGCACACGCACACACACACACGCACGCACACGCACAC
>NC_034599.1:105433124-105467621 GCF_900095145.1 Mus pahari | reverse complement strand
CGCACACGCACACACACACGCACACGCACACACACACGCACACACACACACACGCACACACACACGCACACACACACACACACACGCACACACACACGCACTCGCACAGGCACACATGCAAGCACACGTGCTTGCACACGTACAGTCACACTCCTACATGCACACACATGCATAAGCAAGCACATGTGTTCCATGTGTTCACATAGACACACACACTCACACATGCACACATATGCATGCATACACACAACGCATCCATGCGTGCACCCATCCACACGTGCACACACATAAGCACACAGAGCATGCTCACGGGTTCTACAGTTTTCCTGTTCAGCTACTAGACGATGCTGAATGCATGGCCTGGGCTGACTGTGACGTCATCGTACACATGCAAACGTCTCATGCCTGACTGATACATTCCATCCCTCTAAGCAGCTTGCTTTCTTTTGCCTGTTTTCCCTAAGTTAAATGCTTCTGCATTCTGAAACCCTTTTTAAAGTTTACTAGCTGAATGGCTGGGGAAATGTCAATGAAGTACTTGCTAAGTATGAGGGGCTGAGTTCAGATTCCCAGGACTCATATAAAGAGCCGGCTATGTAGTGAATATCTGTAGACTCAGTGCTCTGGAGACAGAAGTAGGAGAGCCATGTGGGCTTCCTAGCCAGCCAGTCTAGTCAAACTGGTGAGCTCCAGGTTCAGTGAGAGACCCTGTTTCAAATAATGAATTGGAGAGACGGTGGAGGAAGACACCCAGTATTGCCCTCTGATTCCTCATGCATAGACACATATGTGCATCCGTGCACACCTACATGAACACATACACACACAGTTTACTAGCCAAGCACAACCCATTGTGCTTAGACTTTGATGTCATGAGCAAACAGGCTACATGCTCTTGATGTAAGATCATCAGGGTTATCTAAAACTCAAGAGTCAGGATGCCAACCATCACTCCCCTAAGCTCCCGACCTCGGTGTCTCCTAAGAACCCAGCCTCCTGGTTCCTTTACCTGTTTCCCTAACTCCAGTGAGTCCTTGTGGAAACAGCACACAATCCACAAGTATCAGGTTAGGCCCAGTGAATCAATGTTTTCTGTAAGATGGACATGTGGGTTCTATTCCAGAAGGAGGCTCATCTTCTCTGGAGTAGGCAGTTACAGGCTGGCCACTAAAGACCTGCTGACACCCACACCTTCCCTTGCTGCAGTGCCTCCTTTCTAGAGCCCATCCCCTCAATGAAAAGAGAAGAAATTCCTTCCATTGAAAGGAGATTTGGGCCAAAGTGTTTCCCACCTCTGGGCTCTTCAGCAGAGCAAGGCTTGATTTCTTGCATGACTTTTCTTGATATGTCTGGCTGAAGAACTCTTTTATTTATTTGTTTGTTTGTTTGTTTACTCAGTGTTTGCTTTGCTTCCTCCTCCTCCCTCTCTTTTCCCGTGTGTGTGTGTGTCCACCTCAGGTTGCCTTATTTGTGACGGAGTTCACTTATTCCCCTGTCTCGCAGAGAGAAGAACTGGCTGCCCAGTTCAGCCAGCTGAGCATGAGCCGGCAGTCCTCAGGAGACACTCCTGAACCTCCCTCTGGTACAGTCTACCCAGCCTCCCTCATGCCACAAACAGCTCAGCCACCGAGTTATGTCATCACTTCTGCGGGCCAGCAGCTCTCCACAGGGGGCTTCTCCGACTCTGGCCCGCCCATCTCCCAGCAGGTCCTGCAGGCCCCGCCCTCTCCCCAGGGATTTGTACAGCAGCCTCCACCTGCGCAGGTAGGTGCGATCTTTCCCTCCCTTCTTCACCACAGATGGCTTGTGGCCCTTTGATTTCTGCCATTGTCTTGCCCTCTTGTTCACACTCAGTCCCCAACACCAGTATACTTTGTCCTCTTCCTGAGATCCTGGTGATTAGAAAGTCAAATGAACCTCAAAGGTGAGAAACCTGGAGAAACCTTCCTTGCAGCTGGCATAAGCCCATGGAAATGACTGACTCTGGGTTAGTGAGCCGGCTCAGTTGGAACAGTGCTATATGCACAAGGGTGAGGAGTTGAGTTCAATCCCCAGAACCTGAGTTAAAAAGATGGGTGTGGTGGGCTGCGCTTGTAATCTCAGCACTGAACTGGCAGAAACAGGGGGTCTACTGGCAAATGGCTGTAGCCAAATCAGCTAGTTCTGGGTCAGTTAGAGATCCTGTCTCAAAACAAACAAACAAACAAACAAACCAAAATAAGCTGGATAGTTCCTGAGAAAATGACAGTTGAAGTTGACTTCTGGTCTCTACACACACACACACACACACACACACACACACACACACACACACACCACATACAGGTGATGCTGTTCACATGGCAAAAGCCAGGAAGGGAATGTCCTAAACCTATAAACATTAACCCCTCCCTTGCTGCTCAAGAAATTTGTTTTCCTTTCTTATCTGTTCAGAGCCGCCCTCTGGAGCTGATCTCCAAGCAGGCATGTCTCTATGAATACAAAAACAGAGCAAAGCCAATATCCACTGTCCTTTCCTCTCCCCCAGGAGAGCCAGAGCCCACAGCCCATCTCACAGGTAGCCATTAATCATATTTAATTGACTGGAGCATGTAAGACACCACAGGTCACTGATTTTTACTGTCTTCTCTAAGACTGATTGTGTGTTCCTGTTCGGCACCAAACATCTCTGGGGCTCTCCTGGGTATCCCTTGCAGAATATTGGAAGTGATTACTGTCAAGATGGAAAATGCACACCAGCATTTTCTGCTCTGCTTTCAAGGCGTACACAAACCCCGACCAGCTTCTGTCCTAATTATGAAGCATAGCCTGGGAGGTGCTGTTTAAAGTGCATGTCACCGTGGTGGCATTAGTTCCACTGCCTTCACATCCTGAATAAATTATTTTCTCTTCAAGACACACAAAACTCTCCGCCAGGAAATGATTTTTTTCCTCAGTTGTTCATTTTGAATGATTAATTAGTGGAGGACCCCCAGTCACCATCTCAGTAATATTTCCTCCCTGGTGAGATTTAAAGTCATGTTTAAGATAGTTTTAAGTAACTGTTCCAATCCTATATTAATTATTTTACTATAAATTCAATATTTCAAGCTTAATTATTGGGAACAAACAGATCCATTGATCCAGGTTTATGTAGGTCACAACTCATAGTGGCTTCTGATGTAATCACCACTTTAAAGTTTAGCTAGCCAACCATGCAACATTGGAGAGAGTTCCACTGAACCAGACTGGGGGTGTTGGTGGAAATATGTGCCGTCTCTTCAGAGGACTGCCTTT
Organism: Mus pahari; assembly: GCF_900095145.1. Lineage (NCBI taxonomy): Eukaryota > Metazoa > Chordata > Mammalia > Rodentia > Muridae > Mus > Mus pahari. The sequence continues at coordinate 105,464,345 of NC_034599.1, read as the reverse complement.
GAATGTTTCCTCTGGTTTGTGTGCGCTTTCCTAATGCCACTAGGAGACCACCATCCATTTGAGTGAGGCTAAGCACAACCTGAAGGCGGGGCATTGGAGCTTTTCACACTGCTCTTCCCAAATATGTCCATGGGCTCCGCTCACTTTCCTTCCCCTAGAGGACTGGAGGATTGGGATGGACCAAGTGCCCATTAGCTTCTGAGTGTCCAATGTCACCATTCCTAAGGACTAAGCAATGGCACACCATGGGGAAGGGCCATGTAAAGGTGTCCAAACTTTGCTAGGCACAGAAAGAAATACAATTTAAGAAGAAGAGCAAGATTAGACAAACAGAAATGAGTAGCTTCTAAAATCTACATATATCAAGTTTGACATTTTTCCAAATTATGCATGCTCATTAGGAACTTTTCAAGTATTGGACCTCCATTCTTTACCTTTGAAGTGTTTGTGATTAATATTCAATCCTAGAAGACTACAGAAAAGATAGCACAGGCTGGCGAGGCCAAGGCAAGCACCCTCAGTTCGATCATTAGGACCATGTGCTAGAAGGGAAGAGCTGAATCTCACAAGTTGTCTTCTTACCTCCATACCCATTCCATGGCATGCAGATTCCAACATCCGTCTCCACATTCCCACGAAAACATACTTATGTATACACTGAAATAATAAGTAGTTTTAAGAAATGGGTATTGTGTTTATAAGCTTATATGGGAATAACACATAATCTTTTTTCCTAAGATGCAAAACCAGAATAACAGACGTGTATATATAATGACAATAGGTAGTAGTCCGGAGGTACTTGTTCTTAATATTGTAGGGAATCTATATAATATGTAATGTGTAATAGTGACTTTTAACTGTATCAAAAATTTTTCCAGAATAGATCCAAATCGATTTGCTTGTGAATTCTTTATGTTTTTAGGTTTTTAAAAAATTGCTTTATAAAAAAGAGAGAACAGACTAAGGAGATGATGCAGCTCGTAGCATGCTTGGTAAGGCAGCATGAAGATCTGGGCTGGGACTGCAAGCACCTGCAGAAGCTGGGTGTGGCTATGCACATCTGTAACACCAGAACTGGGGAAAGTACAGGGTAGAATCAAGCAGATCCCTAGACTTTATTGACTGCCCAGTTTAAACAAGCTGTTGGTTAAGTGAGAAACAAGCTGAAGGTTTAGTGAGAAACCCTATGCCAAAAGTAAGATGGAGGGACCAGAGAAATGACTCATGGGTTACAGATGATCCGGGCTTCAATTACCAGCACCTACACAGTGGCTCACCACTATTCATAATCCTGGCTCCAAGGAATGTGATTTCCACAGACAACAGACACAAGCATACACACATGCAGGCAAAACACTCATAGGTGAAGAATAAAACAATTCTAAAGAGTAAAGAGGAGCTGCTGACGAAGACACCCAACATCACACTTCAAAGACACACACACACACACACACACACACACACACAATGAGAGAGAAAGACAGAGACAGAGAGACAGGTTAAATGACCACAAGTAATGAGTGCAATTAGTAAATGACTGATTGCTAAGCAATGAGACAGAATAGTTCTAGACTCTCGCAGCCCCTCCCCCTTGGTCATGTACCATTCTAGAAAGTGTAATTCAGTTCCTGTTGATTCCATAGCATTGAGGAAACCACAGCCATACAATGTTTTCTTTGCTTCCATCTTCTTCCTGAGGTATAGGAACAAACAATACACTCTAGTACCAAGAGGGAACTCTAGTGTCTTATGATATAATCAAATGAAAAGATAAAATAGGCATAAAAATCAGAGCTATAAAATAATTGGTTCACAATCTTCTTCTACACACACAACTTGTATACTCTGGAGTATACAGCGGATGACCACTATTCCCCCTTTAAAGATGAGAAGAGAAAAGCCAGAGGCCTGAAGACAGAAGGAGTTAGCTTAAATGAGTAAGAAACTAGCATCACATAGCATTGATAGGTAGGCAAAGATGTCTTCTCTATCAGGAAGCATTTGATCTCAATGGGAAGGGTTAGGGTGTTTTCGCTGGCTGTTAGTCGTTAAATAGTAGACAGAAGGCTGGCAGGCCTGGGGGCTGTCAACCTGTAACCCCAGCATCTGAGGAAAATGAGGTAGGAAAATTGTGAATTCAAGGCCTTCCTGGGCTACAGAATGAGTCAAAGTCTTGGCAACTATGCGTAAGACTGTCTTAAACTTCAAAATAAAAGGATCGCCAAGAATGACTGGGGAGATCGGTCAGTCAGTAAAATGCTTACCATACAAGCATGAACACCTGTGTTTGATCCCCTACATCCACATTAAAAAGCCACGAAGAGTGGCTCATTTCGGAATCTCAGAGCCCGCCAGCCGGGCAAGTGGGGGGAAGAAGAGTCCCTGGGCTCCTCTTGCCAGCTGACCTCACTGATCAGTAAGTGTCACAAGTTAATGGGACTCTTGTTTCAAGCAAACAATATGAGTGGCGCCTGAGGAATGACACCTAAGTTGGACCTCTGGTCTCCACACCCATGCACACACATGAACACACACACACACACACACACACACACACACACGATGCCTAGGGATACAGCTTGGTGACTAATAAGGGGCTTACCCGGCAGGCATAAAAGCCTAAATTCAGTCCCCACTATTAAAAATAAGTCTGCAGAAGATAACTACACAACATTTTAACACAGATCCATTTATATTACATATGCTGCAGATTTTGATACAGGCTATGTATAAACCACTCTTTGAAGCTTTGGCTAGACATCAGGTGGCCTTTTGCTGCTCATGACACAGTCACTAAGTGGGCCGGACTCCTCCCAAGAAGTTCATTTCAGTTCCTTATGGTACTGACTGGAGTACCCCACCCAGGCCATGCTCAACATCTGAAGACTGCGGGGTCACCAGTCAGCCAGTCAGCAGGGAGCCTCTGGCCTCCTAACATAGCAGGATAGATAGGTGTTTCTCTGGAGACTAAACCCTCTTCCCCTGCAGTGGGGTTGCAAAGCTCCTTAAAGTTCCGGTTTGGGAATGACAGACATCACTTTTGCCTCTTTGCATTGATCAAAGCAGGTCACAGGAAAGTTCCTCGGCTTCCAAGGCGTGGACAGGAGATATTTCCCATCAGGGGAGAAAGAGCCTGCACATTGAAACAGGTGTGAGAGAGGATGCTCCTGGCCCACCTTCAACATCTGCCACAGCTAATGACACTGTATCGCAACAGTGGGTTTTATGTGAAAAAAAAAAAAAAAAATATGTTTCTGTGCACAGCTCTCATCTGCGTTTCTCTTTCCTCCTGTCCCACAGATGTCCGTATATTACTACCCATCTGGTCAGTACCCTACCTCAACCACACAGCAGTACCGACCCCTCGCCTCAGTCCAGTACAGTGCTCAGCGGAGTCAGCAAATACAGCAGACCGCACAGCAAGCAGGTACGAGAGAAATGTTTCCTTTCAATCCTCCGGCTTGGTTATTTTTGATGGTGAATTTCATAGCTGTACTTACTGGATGAATACCCAAAAGAGAAAATTTAAGTCACATGTTTCCCCTATCCAGGGAAACTAGCAAAGCAATTGATTCACTCTGTGGGAAACTAAAAGGCACGAGGAGAGGAGAGCCTATGAGTCTGCGCATGCTCAGTCGTTCCCCAAAGCTATTTTTACATTTTGAGTTTATTTTAAAGCAGAGAGACAAGCGCATCCCTATCTTCCGAGCCCATGTGTTTTGTTGTTTCCTTTTCAATTTGAAGAGAGTATTTTCCCTAGTTCGTAAGGGGCCAAATTAGGATGTGTTGTTACTGTCCTAAAATCCAGCGCCGGCTTTAAAAGAAGGCTCCTGACTATGCAGCGTGCAATATTGGAACTCTGACTCCAATTTCACTGCCATGATGGCCACATGTCTGACACCCAGAGCCCCGGCAGCCACTGTGCAGTGGGAAGGGGGGCCGATGCACTGTAAGAGAGTGAGTAGCAGGTCTCACAGTGAACCGGTCTCTTTCCCTACTGTGTCAAACTCCTAAGGAATGCCGCTATCCAGAGAGCAGCAGGCGCCCAGCAGGGCTAAGGGAAGCGCCGCTAGGCAGAATTCCCTGTCAATCCTGCCGACCAAACTGCAGGGAGAAAGTGCTAATTGTCATGCTGAAGACTGCCTCTGTAAGTAGGTCACACGAAAGAGCTCCTGCTGCGGCTCTCCGCGAAAGCCTGCTCTGAGGTCTGAAGTCTGCGATGGATACAGAACCGTACAGGAATGCATAATATGTGCAGATGCACGGGGGTGACATGGATAAGCTATGTGCCATTTTTACAAGCTAGAACAAACAACAAGCAAGCAAGCAAACAAACAAACAAACTTACAATCCTTGCCAAGGATTAGCTACAGGCAAAAACACCACAAGAACTCCAATGTTGATGATGCTGATGTTGATACTGATGTTGACGCTGACAATGATGCTAAAGCTTTGCCAGATCCAAACTGGAGACAGAATTCAGTTCTTCTGCACGTTGGTTTGCCTATGTGTCCTTAATTTCATTCACTTAATTTCATTCACCGCCGACCCATTTAAAGCCTTTAGAGAGAAATTAGAGGAACCTACAAGAGCCAGTTTCTAATCTCGTTTAAATGCTGTACTTTTCTGGGACCTTTGAGTGACCCTTGCACTTTTATAGAAGTAAGGGCAAAAGGGTTTAAAGTTATTTTTAAGAGAAAGCCTTCGACCTTGCATTGTGCAATTGCCAGGAAATCTCCAGCTTGTTGGTAGGGACCGTACAGTTCCTTCCACTCAATCCTGCAGGATAGTGCAGAATGGTCCCATCTTTGTCTGCCTATGTTCACTTAACATACTTATTCTTTAGTTATTCTTTACTTATTCTTTGGTACTGTGAGAGAGCTGAGTTGGTGACCCTAATTTGATCATCAGAACCCAGGTCTGACATAAAGAAGGTGGCTGTGTGATGGTGACTTGGGTTTGTAATCCCAGCCCTGGAGAGGCAGAGACAAGCTCACTGAGCCTGAGGCCCACTGGCCACCCACCCCCCCCAGCCTACTGAATGAATATCAAGCCAGTGAAAGAGCCTGTCTCAAAAGCCAAGATGCACAGCACCCGAGGAATAAAATAGCTGTCCTCCAGCCTCCACACATGTGTGTCTACCTACACATACACCACCCTTGCAGTAGTTCGCAGATGCACGTTCACACCCAAAGTTACCATTTAATCTCAGGTGCCACAGAGAAGGTTGCCCTTGAGTCAGGAATGCATTAGGAAGAAACATGATGCAGGTCATTAATTCTACTTAGATCTCACATGTATCTAATGTAGTGTCTGGGTGTGACTTTCAAAATTCTAAAGAGATATTCCATGATCAGGTATTATAGTAGGAAGGGGTGTGGCTACAATGATGTAGGAACCTGTTAAGTGCAGAGTCTGTGTCCAGGTCCCAGAGCCCCAGAATTAGGATTAGAACAGTCACTGGTAACACCTTGGCCATGCCTCCTCTCCACTGTCTTTCCTTACGACTGATAACATATGAGAAAATAGCTGTGATGTCTTCAATCTTTTATGAGGTATAGTGAGAATACTGACAGACACAGAAATCCCTCCTGTACCCCTGGAACATACATGTAGATAATCTCAACCACATAACTTGGCAGCCTGGTGTCATGCATGTAGGACCGTGGATATGCAATCCCCTAGGGGAGATGGTGACCGATGTTTTTTTATCATTATTACAAAGAGTAAATCCTATGGAAGGTCTGTGTTCAGAGTGGAGACAAGGGCAGGTTTCACGTGTCCAAGCCATGGGTGACAGTCATTGTGGTCTGAGAGTAAGAGACAGGAAAAGGGAAATGATTCAAGAATGGTTTGGTCCCCAGACATGCCACCAACAGCACACAGATGCAGAACGAGACCTTTGCCCTTCCAGGTTTGACAATTGCACCTGACACCTGGCCTACAAACCCAGCAGAGCTTGCCCTGCAGAAAGTGAATTTACTGTGGATTGGTGAAGGCAGATGGTATCTCAAAGTCACAAAGAGTCCTGTGCTGATAAAATCCAACTGTGATAATGCATGTATGTTCTCTGTTCTGGAGGAAGACAGACCTTTGCTAAGGCCCAGTGAAACCAGCAGAGTTTGAATACGCCACGGTGGGGTTATTCATGGAAATGATTCCAGTAGCTGGACATTTAGATGGTTGTGACGGCTGCATGTTCTGGAGGAGCTGTGCAATGCCACTCCCATCCGCACCCCCTACTTCAACCTCATCCTCTTTAAGGATAAACTCTGGTCTAGCTGACTCAAAGCCACTCTATAGACATGATCTGTCTCGTCTTCCTGCTCCAATCTGGGCTGTAACATACTAGAGCATTTTTGTCCATTAAAGTCAGTGAGATTTATCCTCACTCTGATCTGGAAACTCCCTGCCACTTGTATTTAATTGTAATAAAAAGCATCTCTCTCTTCTATGTTCTTGGCAGAGTTGATCCCCTGTCAGGTTACAATGCCTTTTGCCTAGGCCTTAAAACTCCATGCAGTGTCTTGTTTTATCATTTTTTCCCATTCGTGTGTGTGTGTGTGTGTGTGTGTGTGTGTGTGTGTGTAAATGCAGGTGTTTGTGAATATCTGCACATGTGTGGGCAAAAGAGTATGCAGGTGCATGCAGCAAGCAGTGACTCAAGGTTGATGTTGGGAATCCTTCTCTACTCTTCCTCTGTATTCACAGATAGGGCTAGCCTGAGTGCCCAGTGTCCTCTGGACTCTACTTTTCAATGCTGGAATTACAGACAGGCTGCCTTGCCCACCTGGCATCTACTGGGGAGCTGGGGATCAGAACACTGATCCTAATGCTTGCCCGGCAGGTGCTTTCCCCACTCTTATCTTCCCAGCACAGACAGTGGATTTTTATAAAGAAAACCAGAGTCTTTGCAGCTTGTGGAATGAGAAACTGAGCTCATGGATATTAGTCACACCAGGGACAAGAAACTTCCTCTTGGTAGCTTCCTTCTGTTTGCTCCATTGATGGGCAATACAAAAATGAAAAATCTCCGCCTGGCAATAATGATACATGAAGACTAGGGATAGTAAGCAGTTTTGGAGAAGCCAAAGAGGATATTTCCAAAATGATATTTGGATCTCACTGTTATTTATATTGGAAATTATAATCCTTTATTATAGAATATCTCCTATGGGAAACATTCTGTGCACATTTGTAAATGAGCATTTGAGAAAAATCTGCGTTTGCCATTTGAGCAACACTGACCTTATAAAAGAGTCTGGAGTGTACCATCCCCTTCTGGCTTTGTTGTTGTTTATTTATTTGTTTGCTTGGGGGGTTGTTTGTTTGATTATTTGTTTTGAGAAGAGTGTGTGAGTCTAGAGTTTTATTTTCTTCAAATGTCGACAGATTTTGTGCTGAGAAATGCTTTTCCTATAGGGTCAAAATTATTTCTTTAGCTTTTCCTGTTAATTTTATGAGAATTTCCAGAACATTTAAATTATGGATTGTATTTAAAAAATTATGTGTGCCTGAGTATATGTATGTGTGCTATGTGCACAAGAAGAGGTTGTAAGAGGATGTTGGAACCCCTGAAGCTGGAGTGGATGAGTCCCCTGATACGGGTACTACAATCTAAACCCCGGTTCTCTGTAAGATCAGTAAGTGCTCTTAACCACTAGACCATCTCTGATCTATTTGTGGTTAGAGGGCTGCCCCAATGGTCTTTTACACACCTGAGTTTGAGTTTGGGAAGTTTGTGATTCTCAAGGAATTGGCCCATTTCTTGAAAGCTGTGAAATTTAGGAACATAAAGTTAACATTGCCATTTGGATTTCTTTATCATTAACTATTATTACAGTTTACAGCAGTGAATCCCAGGTCGTGACTATGCTGAGCAAGCTCTGTAGCACTGAGTCAACCATCCTTGCCTTCTTGCCTCTCCCACAGCTCTATGCCTGGCTTTGCCTCTGCATAACTCCTCTCTTTACTTCCGGATACTCTTTCTATATTCACCAAATTTACCCAATCTGTCATTTCTTCGATTTCTGTTCTCCCTGTCTCTTTGCTCTGATGTCATCTCCTGTGTTCTTGAGATAGGAGGCTCAGTTGACTGGGCACATCTTGCTCTTTCTTTGCCATAAACACAAGCGCTCTGCTCCCTCTCAGCAAAGCGCCGCCACTTTGCCCATGCCTTCACATACTGTGTATCCATTTCCATAGTTTGGATTGGTTTTGTCTTTATTGCATGTGGTTGGGATCAACCCCAGGATCTTGCAGATGCTTCTCTAGCAGCAAGCTACACTTCTGAGCCTTGTAAACATCTTTGCAGTTTCTTTAACATTGCCTCTTTGACCCACGCATTATTTAGTGTCGTGCTCCTCGATGCACAGGGGTTTGGAGCGTTCCTTCTTGTCTTCTGTGGCTGGTTGAAGATAGATTCCTTTACAGTTCGATAGAGATTCAGTGTGATTCTGGTTCTGCTAAAATTGTTGAGGTGGTTTTAACGTGGCCAGCCACGCTCTACCTTCAGGAATGAACTTTTGGGTAAATGTTTGGGATGGTCTAGGTTTAGGTACCGTACTGTACAGATGCCATCTAGATCTCGTCCGCTTCTTTTGTTGTCGAGGTCTCCCACGTGTTCCTTGGCATTTTATTTGCTAGTTCTGACCATTCTTGAAAGGTGGAAATTCACATGGGTCATAAAACTCCTAATGGCCTGGCATATACATCCAGGAAAGGGGTACCCCATATCCCTGGCATCTTCTAAGCACAGCAGTGAAGCCTTCAAGGTACACTGAGCTTGTTGTCAACTGGCTTCTTTTCCAAGCAAATGTGCTTCACTTCCTTCAAAGAGAATGCTAGAACATTCCACAGTAAAAGTCTGGAAGGAAAAGACTCTGATCAGTGGGGATTGGGTAAGCTGTTCTCTCTCTCTCTCTCTCTCTCTCTCTCTCTCTCTCTCTCTCTGTGCATGTGTGTGTATGTTTGTGTGCATGTGTGTGTGTATGTTTCTGTTTCTCTGTTTTCTGCTCTATGTCTGTGTGTCTCTCTTTCTCTGTATATGTGTCAGACTTTGAAAAATATTTTCATTTATTCTTTGAAACGTTCATACATTTATACAATGTATTTTGATCATATCTATTCACCACTGCCTTCCTCCCTCACACCCATGTTCCTCCCAAATTCACACCTTTGCTGTTGTTGTTACTAATGAAGCCCTGAGAGCAAAGGATGCAATTAATATGCCTATATACTAACAGATATGGACCATTGACAACAAGGGAGGGGAGCGAACTACCTACAGCTACATCCCGAAGGACAGAGACTCTGCCACCCTTGGCTGTTAAGAGCCAGTAGCTCCTTTACTGTGTGTGAGTCCATGTGTGCTGCCGTTATCAGAGCCACTGCTCCTGTGGTCCGATGTGTTCATCAGCCATTCGGGGTCCAGAACCAGCTCTCCTCTCAATCACTAGCTCTTACACCCTTCCACTCGGCCCTTTCATGGTGTTCCCTGACCTGGGATGGAAAGTCTTCATAGGTGTGACACATCTACAGGTGAGCACTCACCGTGACTTAGTCTCAAAACTTGGAGCTGTTCTGAGTTGCTACGGTATCTACTGCCCACTGCAAAAAGAAGCTTCCCTGACAGGGCTGAGAGGAACACAACTCCACGGGCACGAACCCAAATATTCAGAAGACAGACAGAGAGAAGAGTCAGCAAGACAATGAGTCTCCAGTCTCTCTCAGGCTTGCACGCACTCTTGGCTAGCAGCAGGATTATACTTCAGGATTAGATACAATCGTAAAGATGACATCCTCGGACAGTCCACAGATCTGCCCACTTTTATTATTATTTTTTAATTATGTGCCTGTGTGGGGCTACGCTGCGTGTGAGTGCAGCAGCTGCCTGTGGAAGCCAGAGGAGGATGCTCCTGTGAGCCACGTGATGTGAGTGGCTGCTGGGACTGAACCCTTACCACCCATAAAATAGCATGTGGTGTTTTGTTTTGTTTTGTTTTGTTTTGTTTTGTTTTGTTTTGTTTTGTTTTGTTTTGTTTTTTGACCCTGAGCTTTCTTTCCTGGGAGATAGTTCTCGCCTGGTTTGGTTTTGTTTTTTATACAGGGCCTCACAGATCTCCACCTCATCCATTAGCTCCTATGTCTCTTCACACTCGACCTTCCATGATGTTCCCTGAGCCTTGAATGGGGAGTGCTGATGGGCATTATTTATAGTCCAGGCTGATCCCAAAGTCACTCTGCAACCAAGGATGATATGAGTTTCTGATCTTTTTGTCCACATCTCCTAAATGCTGGGATTACGAGTGTGAGTCATCACCCTCATTCTTACCTCTGTTTTGTAAAGGCCATTTGCCCTGTACACCCTCCTCAGAGCCAAGCCTCTGCTGACTGACTTCTTTGGGGGCAGAAACTGTACTGTAGAGAGAGATTCGTCTATGAAAAAATGTTTCACATTTCAAATTATAGTTCAGATGGAATCTCCCCACTCAGGCTCACGTTCAGATAAACACAACCATAACTAATATCTGTAGGGAAAAAAAGATTGACTGGAGAAAGGAAAATGGCTTAGAGGTTAAGAACAGTTAGTGCTCTTGGAGAGGAACTGGGTTCCGTTAGCAGTACCCATATGGGGCAATATAACCAATGGCAACTCCAGAACCAGGAGATCTGCTGCCCTCTGCTGGCCTTCCTGAGAACTTCATTCACATGGTACACATATGTACATGCAGGCAACCATTCATATTCATACACATAAAACAAAAATAAATATTTTCGTAAGGACATCGATATAGGGAATCCTTGTGAGAAAGAAAAACTTTAGGGAGGATTGGTGAGGGGGATAGGAGATTAAAAACTCAGAAAATATATGAAACTGTTAAAGAATTTAAAAAGAGGGTGAAAACTGTATTGTACTGTAAAACCTGAGCAGATTTGTGAGAATTCCTTAGCTGCATTGAATGCATTTCTGCTCTTTAAAACAAAAACAAAACAAAACAAAAAACTCTGAGTTGAGTGAATGATGCCCCAATGGCATTGAAATATTCAGGTGGGAATCCCTTGCAAAGACAGTGGTCATGGCCTTCGTTAACCCCCATTCCAGGGTGAATCTCACTGAATAGTCCAGCCTGGCCTTAAAACATCAATCTGTCTACTTCAGCCTTCCCAAATCTGAGCTAAATCTCCCTCTGACTTTCTCGTCCATGCCACCCCAACAGCCATCAGGACACAGGACAAGTATGCGCAGAAGCAGAGCATGAACATTTGATGAGGCTTTGTGAGTAAACTGACCCTAGATCTGCCTTAGGCCCAGTGCAGTCAGAGATGGTGGGAAGTCAGAGGTGACAAGAAGGTTCCTGTCAGAGATGACGGGAAGTTCCTAAGACTTCGCAGCATTCAGATTGAGTTACAAAGGCAGCTTTCAAAACCCATGCAGGCCTACCACATCTGACAAAGTCTCTGAATGTGTGACATCAGAATCACCAAATGTAGACAAGTTATGAGAGGAGCAAACACCTGAGAATGGGAGCACGGCTCCCAAGACTCTGGAGATGTACCACACCGGCATTCCGGGTTTATGTCAATGAAAGACTCAGGAAGAAATTTGAGAGAAGAGAGAACCAGGCCAGGGAATGTAGACTCTGTCATGTTATGGTAATGATAGGATATAAATAATATGATAATATTATGATAAAATAATATGATAATATTATGATAAAATAATATGATAATATTATGATTATGTGGAATAGCACAGAAAGCTGCAGGTGACTCTCTGAAGTGTGGGAACATCTCAAAGGCCACACTTCCATCCCTAAGCTGAGGAGTCATTGGTGTGCCATGATTTCTTCAGGGAAGAAGTGCAGTATGGGAGCGAGTCAGTCTGTTGAAAATTTTTAATAGTAAGAATTCTTAATTCGTTAATAGCTTAAAGACGACCCATTTGATTAGGTTTAGCCGCACTCTCCTGTATCCGTGTTCATTTTTGGTGTGTACAGGGAGTGTGTATAATACAACAGAGGAGAGGAGCTGGAGACAAAGAGTGAGAGACTGACTGACTGATTGATTGATTGATTGATTTACTGGTTGATGACTGATTGATTGAAGGGAAGGAGAAACTGCTCTCTTTAGCCTTTCTTCTCGGCATCTCATCTTCTCACCTTGGAAGATACAATGCCTCAGTTAAAATTTCAGCATGTTTGAAAGCTAAATGGAAATCTCTCAGCCGTTCAATTCAAATATAAACAAGATCTCAGCTGTAACTATACATTGCTGAATGGAAAAGAATGGCAACTGGACACATCATCTCCCTTCAGCAGGCAAACATACCATAAGTAGTGTTAAAAGTTCTGACCTTTGTCAGGGTGAAGTGTGTCAGGAGCCAGTCGTGTTTGGTGATTTGGGAAACTGTAAAACAGAAAGCACTGTTGTTGAGTGTTGAGGTGACAGGACGTGACCCGATCTTGACAACCCACCTTGTCATGGCAATGGCCCCTCATTTCTCCTCCAACACCTCTGTGTTCTGTAGAAGAGAGAATGATGACCCTTTTGGTAAAAACATCCAATTATCTGTTTCATGTGCACGTCTGAGAGTACAACAAAATCACAGTCCCCTTCCCACCAGGCATGTCGCCTCGCCTGCATGCAAGCTCTATAGCTAAGGAGGGGTTAGCTTTTTGGTCTCTTCTCTCAGGTGTTTTATCCTATCTTAATGGCGTGCTGTTCGCATTAACCTCTCTGAGTAAGAATGTTACTATCTCCCTAATATTCTGAAGTACACTTGTGACTGGGCAAATGACACCCTCACAAAATCCATACCCTTATTTAAGGGCTCACAGCATTGGCACTTCTGGTAAAGAAAAAAAAATCCAATTATCTATTTCATGTGCATGTTTGAAAGTCTAACTTATCTATCATTTGGTGCCAATGTCTTTAGGAAAAGGTTTCACCTTTAAATAAGTCTCCTTCCTCATTCTGTTTACTTATGGTATTTCACTACTGAACTTTCCTCACTTGGGGTGGGATGAAAATGGAGGGAGAGGAGGGCAAGCGGCAGAGTGGCAGAAGGGGTGGGGTTTGATGTGACAAATAAGTATATTCATGTATGGAGTTAGGTTGCTAGGTTGGAAAATTCTTACCCTGCAAGCATGATGACTTGGGTTCAACTTCCAGGACCTGCATTGAAATACCTGGCACAGGAGAGTCTCTGGGACTCACATTCAGCCAGTCTTTACAAAATGGTGAGGTCCAGCCTCAGTGAGAGATCCTGCATCAAAGGATAAGGTGGAAAAAATGAAAAGGGCACCCCAAGTCACCCCAAGTCAAGCTTTGGCCTCCATGTGTGCACACGCGCGCGCGCACACACACACACACACACACTGGAAAAAGAAAAAGAATGTGATATATTGACTTACAGCCATTGGGATTTTGTTTTCCTATTTTAATTTTTCTTTCCTGGGATTTGATTGCTCCAAAGAGGATTTAATTAATTATCTTACCTATAATTTCTGCACATGTTCATTCTCAAAACTCCTCAATTTTTATACATGTATAATGTATGTAGTTTGAGAAAACAGTGTACTTATGATCACTCAGAGAAGCAACCAAAAGGCTGTCACACCTGACAACCCAGGGAGAGGTGCAGCACAATTTTTGTGCCTGATTCATGCTATCAGAAGCAGAAAGATAAAGGATGAAAGAGTAATAGGAGGGTTTAATGGTCTGTCTGATTTCTGTTAACATCCGTAGGAGTCACATGGATGAATCCTTGTGGAACACACTGTTCAGAAAATAATAGTTTGGAAAAGGTTTCTATGGAAATGTCCCCGTGTTTCTTCCACTAATTGCCCTAATTATTACAGTTTTACATATGCAGGAATGGGGCTGAGAAGTGTCACATAGGGATTCAGAGAAAGGTTAACAGGTCTAGGGACTGATGACAGGCATTACTATGTTTAGACATGAAGAATCCTTCATGTTCCTACACGTAAATGTGTATTACGTTATGTCTATTATATTCCCTGTACCCCATAGGAATTTACAATGAAAAGACTTTGTTGGACATGGAAGTAGCTGTGTATTTAGCCCACTGCTTTTGTCATATCTCTCAGTTGCTATATTTTCTTTTGTTAGGCCATGGGAGTGCATGGGTGTGGTGATGGTTTTTCCTGTGTGCGTGTGTGTGTGTGTGTGTGTGTGTGTGTGTGTATGTGTGTTTGTGTGTGTGTGTGTTATCTGTGTGTGTGTTATCTGTGTGTGTTATCTCTGTGTGTGTGTTATCTGTGTGTGTTGTGTGTGTGTGTGTGATCTCTGTATGTGTGTGAATGTATACGAATGACAACAAACCACACAGTTTCTGCTTTCTAATTACACAATAGAAAATGGAAAGCAGGAGTTTCTTGAAACAAAGGAAGGAGGAGCTAGGGAGACAAGAAAAGAAAGGCAGAAAGGAAAAAAAAGAAACGTATTCTTCTGAGTGAGTTTTGAAAGCTTTAGAAAGATGTAATTGTTCAAAGAATATGGTTTATTAACAACTTTAATGAAATAAATTAGGAGAAAATAAGCTATTCTGAGACTTGTCCAGTCTTGACTGTTTCTTTGCCCACATCCATTGCTTTCTTGATTGTTACATTGCCAATGTCTTTGACTCAGTTATTACCTTCATTATGCACATTCAGCCCCATGGGTCTTCAGGACACCTTTCTAAAATTCCTCATCCTCATCGCCTCACATCCACATCTGCATTCTCAGGTTCATCTCCAGCTTTAAGGCTGAGCCAGCTCACCAGGGCTTCGCTTTCTCTTTTATATTAGACAGGATTTTCACTGGAACTTCCTGATGTTCTAGTTTATGTTTTCATTGTCTCCTTTCTACCTGTTCATAATACATACATACATACATACATACATGTATCTATGTAAATGAATGTATGTATCTATGTAACTATCATCTATTAATCTCTTATCTACCCTTATCTATATATTTATCTATTATCTATTTTTCTATTACCTATCTTTACTATCTATCATCTATTTGTCCATCTACTATCTATATCTATTACCTACCTACCTACCTACCTACCTATCTATCTCTGTATATCTCCCCTCTCTATTGATTGACATGTGCCTTTAGGTTCACATATTCTTGCTCACCTTGAGAGCTTTATTCTGTCATGCCAGTTCTGAGTACCTGGCTATCCTTAGACCCAGCCTGCAGGGTGGCCCTTGTATTTGTGACTTCACTTAAAGATCCACTGAGATGAAATATGAGGAGTGAGTTTTTAATCTTTCTTCTCACTCTAGGAGATACTGCGGTACCCATAACAAGATTGTTAGATTCAGGGGAGGGGTGTTTGACATTTCCACTGAATTCACTTTTGCTTGAAAATATTGGCTGTCTTCCTACTTTGAATATGAAGTAGTATGCAAATCATTACATGGAAAGGACTGCTTAGAATTAAGTAGTCCTGAAGGATGTGTTTCTTCAAAATCCCTTTTACATTCCCACTGTCTTCAGATGTGGCAGGATAGTACACAATGTCACATTTGTGTCAGGGACACAAATGTCATTTTAACAAAACCAATGAGAAAGGACCTACTTCATCCATCACATCCCAGCTTGTCCCTTCACAATCAGAATGGCATCCAAGAGTACCAGCCCTTCCAGGCCAGAGGCAGCAGAGGGGTTCTTCCCACAGCAGCAGAGTCAGGCATCAGTCATCGTCATCCGTAGAGACAACAGAATTCACCGAATTATGATGACTCTGAGAGAGACATCTTGTCTCATACACCCTCTTTAGCTGGAGAATCCCAGACCACACAGTTACCAGAAAAGAAGCCTAATTGAGTCAGTCTACAATCCTGACACGCTTACCTGCATGCTCAATGGGAGATGTTGGTGATATGTAGTTTCCAAACTTAGACTATTTGATCCTTGAAGCCTCAACAGGCTTCCTCAGTGACTTTATCCAGGGGCACCAGGAATGAGTTTGATGCCCCCAAACTCCTCCCACCCCTCATTAATGTCCTGATGACATATTGTCTTTGGCTCCCAAAACATTTTACTTAAAGGTCTTACAGACTCATTAAAACTGGATTTTTAAAGTTCTTCACAATATTCCTACCTCTTTACTTTGTTGTTGTTGTTGTTGTTGTTGTTGTTGTTTTCCCTCTTCTTTCCCCCTCCCCCCTCCTTCTTCGTTCTAGAACCATGGCACATTTTATGAGCCATGGGTTTCTGCCCATTATAAAAACCTCAGCTTTGCTGTCCCAAGCCTAGAGAGATAGAGATGACCCAAAGAGAACAATCCAAGGCTCATTAGAAGTATGGGTTATAATCTATGACATCATAACTGTTCTAGGAATTAAAAATAAAATACAGAAGGATAGGGGCAGAATAGAGCCCCAAACACCTTGCAGAATACTCAATACTTCAGATAACCCCATGTTTTGAAGCATGGCAAGGATACCCATGCTAGGTCAACATGGTTCCATGTGGTTTTGCATTATTTTTCTTATCTAAAGAAATCAAATCCTAAAGGAATGCCATTAAACTGGTCTCCATAGGCCTGAGCAGTAGTGTAAGTTGACATGACTTCGAGGTCTGATGGCTTGAGTATTCTCCAGGGAAATGAGATGGAGACCCTATCTGAGATGAGCTAGTTCTCCCTGCTCGAAAAGGCTTAGCACTGTCTTTCCTAAGCCTGGATGTGTGGAGAGGAATCAAGAAGGATGATGCAAAGACAAAAAGAAAATCACAAGAACCTCTGCCCTTCTCCCTTAGAACTGGGTAAGAACTGGGACAGAGAAGAGATAAGCCAGAAGGTACTGTCTGTAGCCTTTTGATGGACAGAACATTTTATCAATTGTGAAGAGGAAAGGGCACTTTTAGTAAAAGACCACAACCTTTAGCACAGCAGAGGGTTTTTGTTGCTGTCTCTTCTTTCTCTGCCTTTGAGCCTGTGTGTGTGTGAGTGCTATAGACAGGAACCCGCTTGTAATAAGAGATCATGCCACTTACTAATACTTAAGTTCTTATTGATACAGCGTTTATTTATTCAACATTTCATAATTTATGTACAACATCTCTAACTTTTCCAACATCTCTAACTCAACTATTTAATAAATACATAAACCTGAATTTAATGATTCCACCAAGGTTTGTATAAAACAAAAACAAAATCAAACAAACAAACAAAAAGAGCAATCCACAAACACGCCTCTAGACTTGTGAGAATAAGTTTACTGTGTTGCAGAGCACAAGAACCAAATATGAATGTCAGCAGTAGGGTTTTACACTATTGACTAATCGGAGGCTTTTGAATTCCACTTGTAATGGTGACACACTTTTACCAACAGTATTAAAAATCATTCTTCTGTCTTGGGATTCGAGAAGGCCTGCATCAGTTGAGGACCACTCAACAGAGCTTCCCCTGACTCCCACACGATTGTGTCTTAGGGAGCAAAGCACTGCATTGTGAGATGTCTCTACAGATGCCCTGTTGTCCTGTACCACAGCATACACGATACGCGAGTTTGCAAATCTTTTGTTTGTGATTCTTCAGCTTCCACTTAGAGCAAATATTTCATAACACGGTGTCAGGAGTTGTTGTTGTTATTGGCTTGGCAGTCTCCCCTCAGACAGGGAGGACTCTGTGGAAGTTTCAGGGTAATTTTCAACCTTTGTCAAAAGCTATTGCCTTTTAGATTTTTCTCATTGTTGAGATGGAACAATATGGAGTGCTCACACCACATTTAATCTCTATGCATAGACTATTAAAAGGTGGCTTTCTTGACTACAGAAATGTATGCACACACACACACACAGAGAGAGAGAGAGAGAGAGAGAGAGAGAGAGAGAGAGAGAGAGAGAGAGAGAGAGAGAGAGAGAAACCTCACAATTCCCTGCTGTTCATCAGGCTCAAGGACATTTGCATGGTACTTGGCTTAGCCACTGAAAGACTCCTGCAACTCAGTGATTCTACTTTTTTCCTTAAAGCCAACAGTTCAGTTACACAATTGGCTTTCTCTCCTCCATGCCTTTGGCTTTCATAGTGTTTAGGTAGAGAGGCAGAATCTGGGCTAAGTGAAGTTTGTGTGTGTGCAAGTCCAAATGTGATGGTCCAGTTGAATTGGTTATAAATGATGAGTAAAATCTGCTTTTACATTTATTTTCAGGCCCTGAAATTTGTATAAAGGATGTTTGTTTGTTTGTTTGTTTGTTGTGTTTTTTGTTTTGTTTTGGTTTGGTTTTGGTTTTTGACTCTGAGGAGATACAGTGGCATGTTTAGTGACTGCTATAAAGTCACATATTAATTTATCAATATTCACAACATACTTACTAAAAATGCTTCTAAAGGGTCTCTACATGTCTCTCTCCCTCCATTAAAAATGAGAAGATGTGGCTCGGAGGATGTAGCCCTGTTGGAAGAATGCTTGCCTTGTATGTACAAGATCTTGAATTCAAACCCATCATCAGGGTGGATACACAACTGTATCCCAGTCACTCAAGAGCTAGAGGTAGGGCAATCAGAAGTGTGAGGTCATCCTGGCCTATGTAGGGAGTGTGAGGTCAGCTGGGGATAGAGGAGACCTGGTTTAAAATAATAATAATAATAATAATAATAATAATAATAATAATAATAATAAGGTATAAAATGTAGCAAGGCAAACATAGAAACTGAACATTCTAAGAAGGTGAGCCGACTGAGTTCTAATTCTAGAAATATTACACAGCAAGTTCATAGATGACCTGCATGACCTGGAGCATTCGGCTTCCTGGAAGCACCGGGAAATCAATAACCCCACACCACATGAGATCTAAAGTTCAACTTCTTTGCAGCATATCGATTCTTCTGACTCTGATTGCTGCCTTCCTCAGAGCGATGATGAATATGCACACACAGTGGCTGGCTTCTCTCGTACCCCACTGCTGAGCCTGTCAGTCACAGAAGGGAGGGCCGCAAGCCCACTCCTTCTCCTCCCTTCTGTGGAGTGGCTACCTGCTCAGGAATCCAAGCAGGCTGACACCAATGCCCCCTCTGCAGGATGAACTCCCCAGTACAAATAGAGATGAAAAACACATATTAATGTCATTTATTTTCTAATATTTTTTCTCTCACCATGCCTGCCTTTCTTCTCATGTGGATTAATCCAGTGAAACTTATTTTCCTACCTTCAGATGCTCAGAGTCTGTGATGGCTCTGACTTGATATCTTCCAAAGTATCTTAACGTGCTGATGTGGGCCCCATTCACTGTTAACAGAAGAAAGATAGTTGGGGCAGAAAAATCAATGTTGTTTTGGCCACATGTCCTTCCAGCATAGCCAACAGACACTTGTACTTTGAATTAAAATGTCAATAATTTAAATTACCCAAATAGGAAGAGTGAGCCTGTGTCCCCATCCTGTTCAGTAACACTACAGTGCTATAGGAATTGCCTTCCATCTCAGTAATTAGATGGAATATAGCAAGAAATCCTTTGCATGTCTGTGTGTACTTACAGATTTCAGAAGCTTATGAAAAGATACTAATTTTAAGGGGAAGGTGAGAATCAGACTAACAGGAGTCCAAGCCCCCGTCCTTTGCTCATTATTATTGGCTTGTGTGACAGTAACTGGGTATAAATTATGTAGTTCAGTAATACCAGATCCCAGCATCAACAAGAGCTATCCTCCTGCCTCAACTCCCAGCCCTGAGGGTTTGTGGCATTGTTCAAGACTGTCAACTTGAATTCTTTCCATTTGCCTCTCGGTGACAGGCAGCGCTAGTAAAGGGACAGCTGCCATGTGGCTGTTTCTGTTATATTTGTAGCAGGAGCCTGGCTTGGGTTTGGAGAGCCTCTGGGGAGGCTGAGCCTCTGAGGAATCACAACAGATGGCTTTATTGAGGAGCTAACAGGCGTGGGAGTAGATGCAGGAAGTGGAAAGACACACCAGCTGGGAGTTGTATGTCTGCTAGTCCTAAAGGAACTTGATAGGAACTTCATGATTGCCTGGCTATATTATGTACATAGAAAAAAATGGAGATGAAGATGTTGTGAAATCAAATTAAAATTGTGAAGACTTTAAAATGAAGGAGCCTGTCACTGCCCTGTGAATGGAAGACTCTTCCTCTGGCAGATCTTGTGAATGTGATACCAGTTAGCCAAGGCATAGTTGGGCATGAAGCTTGGTAGTAGGATGTTTATCTAGCAGGTGCAATGCTCTGGGTTCAATCCACAGTGCCAGCAAATGAACAAATAAATTGGAGGTCCGGGAGGATAGCTCTGTGGGTAAAGCTCATGCCATACAACTGTGCTGACCAGAGTTCAGATCCCCAGGAGCCACATTAAAAAGCTAGCTGTGGTAGAGTGCATGTTCAATCCCAGATCTCCTCCACTGAGATGGGAGATGAAGAAAAGAGAACAGCCAGAAGCCTGAGGGTCAGGCAGCCTGCGTTACACAAGAGCAAACAAGAGGTGAAGATGAGCCCCAGCAGTTTTCCTCTAACTTTCACACCAAAGAGAAAAATGAGCCTACTGCTGGCTTACACACGGCCCCACTGCTGGCTTACACACGGCCCCACTCCCTCACCCAATCCCCTATCCCCAACAACGATTTAAAAAAAAAAAAATCTAGCTAAGAGAAAAACATTCTTTCATGATTCCTAATTACCGGCATTTCAAATCATATTGTGTCTGCTTTCAGACTGGTATGTGGAAGGGTCATGCAGAGCACTAATAAATAGGGATTTGGGGAGTCACCAATTCCACTAATTGCCAACATCTAGCCAAAAATGATTCCGTTTGGGTGGGGCAGATGCATTCCTTCAATCTTTTCAAAATCTTCCTTTCTCTTTAAATGCAATGGATTCTAAAACTCAACGTAGATCAGTTCCTCTGATGTGCATTCTTCAGCAATTAATATGGCATTAATATTTAAGAACCACTGGCCTGAAGCAAATCTTACTTTGAAAAGTCTTCTGAGTTTTGTTTCCTTCCCAGTGTTCAAAGGGAACTCCCATCGGTGAGAATGCCATGGGAACTGGGCTGAGCATGAATTTCCATGTACACTTTCAAAAGCATCTCTAGGTCACCAGAAATATAATCTGATACAGCCAACAAAGGTTTGCTTCCCTGCTTGGTCTTTAAGAGTGTGTTCAGAGGTGTTTATGGGTAGGAACATGGGCAATCAAATGGAGGGAAGGTACTAAAATGTGAGATCTGGTAGCAGGCTTGGGTACTTATGATGCAAAGTCACTCATAAGATATTAATGGATGCTTCCTTATACAGTATCACCACAACAGGAAGTCAGAGAACTTCCTGTAACATCTACCACAACAGGAAGTCAGAGATCCTGGGGCATCAGCTGGAGAAGGCTGACAGCAAAGCCAGGTTATGCTCCTGCTGATTTTTCTGATTCCAGTTTAAAGGGAAATGTTTTTTATAGCTCCAAGTGAAAAATAATCTCAATAGACTGAAGAACCAACAAAGTTTTTTATTCTTAGATGATAAAAAGGGAGCCTAGAAAGAAATGGATTTCTAGGGTGTGGAATCAAGAAAGATCAGTGCTACTGGGCCCTGGAGATATTCCCCCAACACATAAAAAATTATATCAGTCCTTTGTTTCTGAGAGTGTAGTTTCTAAATGAAAACATAACACCAACTTCGTACTGAATGTTTACTGAGCCCCAAATAGTGCCCGGCAGGGATCCAGTTATGATCTCAGAGAGAGCCCTAGGGGTCATTCCACACTGAAGCTATTTCCAGCACTCCTCTAAGCATCCTTTCAGATGGGCTATGATTCCATCCGTGTTCAAAGAATGAGGAGCTTCTTCAAAATGGAGAGCAGTTAGCATTAAAGCTGAAACTTGGAATAACCGTGACTATGCACATGTGCTCCAACACAGACAAACAGACACACACAGACACACACAAGCGTGCCTCCTTGTGGAATCTACCATTCTGCCACTTTGCAGTTTTCTGCTGAGAAGTCGGTTGTCAATTCTTCCTGGGGCTTTATTCCTTTTCTCTTGGTTTACATCTGTCAAGATGTCAAACGCTAAAACGGGATCATCTTCCTTCTGACTCTTTGCTTCAACGGCGACTTAGGTTGAGAGAGCCATGGCAAAGCCTGTTAGAAGTGTGTCTGAGATGGATTCTCAATGATAACTTGGAAGTTTAGCTATGAGCAGAGGCATGGGGGTCAGTATGAAATGCTGTAACATGTACTTAACTGGATCCTCTCTTGTGCCCTGGGACTTCCATTGTGTCGCAAAAGGCAGGTATCAGTGGACCAAAGTCAGTGGGGAAACCTTGTTGGTTTACTATAGCTGAGATATAATTTCACATATTCTATCTTGCCAAGGAACACAATTCAGCCATTCCAAGAAACAAAGAAGTGGCATAGAAATGTACAAATTCAGCAAAGTGCTTTCGATGCTTATTAAATTAAATTGCAAGTAAGTACTTCCCTCCTACTGAGATTAAAAAATGAGAAAGAGAAAAGTACAAAAAGTGCATCCTTTTAGATAGGTCGGGCTCAACAATTACTACATATAAATTATTTAGCCCATGTAATGGAATAGTTAAGCTAAGAACTAAGGCATTAGATTACCTGAGATCAAACCTCTGCTGCGTACAGCAGTGTGACCTTGAACAGATTAATCTCTCTGTGCCTCAGTGTACTCATGCATAAACGGGATGATCCTAAGACCGCCTCGTCAGCACTTAAACACAATAATGCAGAAGAGTTGCTCTGTTAAATTGTTGGTACATGGTGCTGGACGTGGAGAGAGCAATGTCTGGAGAACAGTGAGGCTCCAAGGGCCCCGGTGGGTCTCTTGAAGAGAGGAGGAGTGATTCGGAAGACTTACCATTCCAAGACCCTGTCTCCTACTTACCCAGAAACCAGAAGGCATAAAGTCCTGAGTTCTAGCCAGAACCCAGGCAAGTTAGCACATGTTTGTAATGCTGATGCCTGGGTTATCAGCAAGATTCCTAGCTAACTCAACTAGTTCCAGGCCAGTAAGAGTCCATCTCTAAAAATCAAAAGAAGCAAAATAGGTGGCTCCATAGAAAGAACAGATGAGATAACTTCTGGCCTCTACCTATATGCATACATATTTTCACATACATCTATCTGAATGCATGTGTGTTCACGATTGAACATGCATACATACATACACACAAAGATAGAAATTTAGCTTACTGTCATTTAAATGTTTAGTCATACAATTAGAGTTACAACTTTATATTTTGAAGAGGAAGCTAGGCATTTTGGATTTTATTCACTTGACAAAATATAGCCACAGCTCTGCTCAGTTCCAGCCTGGAACTAAGTTGTGAGCCCCCACTAGCTGGGGCTGCAGTGGCTTTCAGGTGATGTTGAATGCTCTCAGAGGCTCTGGTCTCTTTATGGCTGGAAAGAAGAGCAGTTTGGCCATTGAAGAAGAAGCAACACTATCAGAAAATCAAACAATTGGGCACTAATTTGTTTCCTGGCCTGCCCTAGAAGTCACTGCCAGTGTTGGATCACCATGGAACATATATTCTTGCTGGAATTTGGAGGCTCCAGGCCACTGATGTGCCAATTGCTTTCACTTGGGGTTCTAGTCTGTAATTTATCATTGGAGTGTCCTGCCCTGCTCAAACGCGCCCTTTGTGGGCAGAGGCAAAGCTAATATACTTTCCAAGTGTGTTTGAATTGCTTCAATAAATCACGGCTGCCAGTGTAAGCAGCTTTATCATTTGGCAGGACAATAAGTTATCTTCATGCTTTGGAGACACAGGCTCTCCAAGACTTTTATTTGTGCAAATTATAATGCATCATAACCCATTTCCTAAAATGAAATTAAGAAGCTCACAACGGGTGTGTTTTTAAGAGGCGAGGACATGCACCAAAGATAGCGAGCGATCCAATGAAGGAAGGGAACTCTTTATTCTGCTTGTTTTATAGCAGTATTTTATATCCTTATCATTGGCACAGTGATGTGAACATTAAATGCTTGTAACCGGGGTTAAATTTCGTCTGGTTCTTTATTGCCTCAGTGTTTCTGTGAAAACAGCACAGCGAACAAATGAAGGGGGACTAAGTGTAAGATATTCTTAGGAAATGGGGAAGTAGCTCTGCTGATAAAATGCCTTCTGTGAGGGTCTGAGATCAGATCTCCAGCATCAACATAAGGAGCAAGCTGTGGCAGTGCATACCCATAACCCAGGCACTGGGGAGGTGGAGTCAAGTGGATCCCTGGTGCTCAATGGCCAACTGGCTTAGCTGAGTGTCTGAGCTCTAGGTGCAGTGAGAGATCCTGTCTCAAAAAAACAGTGGTGAGTGATTGAGGAAGACACCTGTCATTGACTGCTGGTGGTCACATGTGTGTGCTTGTGACTGTATGAGGGTGCCTGTGCAAACACACACAAGCATACGTACACACATGCCACACACCACACACACACACACACACACACACACACACACCACACCACACACACCACAAAAACACACTACACACATACACCACACACACACACACACACACACACACACACACCATATAAACACACCACACACACTTATCATACTCACACATACCACACACACAAACATACCACATGGATATGCCATGTTGGATGCTTGAAAAACTTGTGGTTTGACATAAATTTACACCTTGTCAGTTCTGTTAGACAACTTTTGCAGTCAATGAGGTTAAGGAATCAAATGATTTCCCCTAGTGTTCTCTGGAACCAGCTCTGAATCTCTTAGTCCTTCTCCATCCACTGAGCTTAGATTCGGAGTGTGTCTGATTTGAATATTTGAGATCCCTGATTGGGAAGATAAATGTGTTACATAACAGCACAGTGTCTGAGGTTCCCAATAAGGAAAATGCAATCTACTTTTGATATTGTTTGGGGACTCTATTCAGGATGATGGACAATAAAGTCTGTTCTTTTGATTGGATTGACGGAAAAGCTGCTTGGTATCTATAAACTAATCTGCCATCACTTTGTACGTGATAAGAAAGTACTTTTACCTGTAACTGCACCAATAGCTCACTCTGAGAAAATGATGTTGACAAAGAGGCCAGGTTTTAGAGCAACTGACAGCAGTTTTATTCAGAAACCAAGCTTGTTTGGGTTGGTCTGTTTTTTTGTTATTGCTTTTGTTTTACTTACTCTGTACCACAGGGTATTCAATTCTGTGTTAGAAAGAGGTGTGACTGGTGTGCATTAGCTCCTGAGTTCAATCTCCAATACTTCAGAGGGAGAGACAGAATCAGAGACAAAGACAGAGAGACATACACACACACACACACACACACACACACACACACACACACACACACACAGGGGGTGGGCAGACAGACACAGAAAGACAAGAGGCAGAGACAGGGAGACATAAAGAGGTGGAGACTGAGATACAGAGACGGAGAGAAAAAGAAATAAAACAGTATTTTCAGGCAGTTTATGTTTGAATTAGTTTGAAATCTCTCTCCATTTATGAACAAGATGGACTCATGTGGCCTGACATAAAATTTCAGGTTGTGGCTCATGTTAATTTGAGGTGGCTGTTTATTTTTATGTCAAAACACTAAGTGACCGTTATGAAGAACTTCAGTGCCTCACAAGCCTTCCCATGCTTCACCAAGGATCTCTTAAGCATTTCCCTAGAGACAGACAGGACGCTGCCCTGGCCTCTGAGCAGTTAATCGTAAATGCCAGCACCACTGTGGTAATCAGGCTCATCCATGACTTCTCTCTTTCCACTTCTTCTGCTCCCTCAGATAGTTTCTGGCTCTCTCAATTGCCCCAGTCTGAGGCCTAAGTCAGACGGAGCTCGGGCTACTGAAGACTGCAGGGTGTCGAGTGCGTGCACGTGCACTCGTGTGTGTGTGTGTGTGTGTGTGTGTGTGTGTGTGTGTGCGCACGCGCGCGCGCGCGCGCTTCTGTTCGTATGCACATGCTGTGGTTAGGAGGATGGAACAAAGATGTGACTGAGGAGGTGTAGCTGCAGATTCTACAGGTTCTGAACATGCAGATCTGCCTTTGTTGTGTCTTCTCTTTTCCCTTAGGTTTTCCTCTGTCCATGCCCACGGGTAGAAGGGATTAGTTCCTCTTTACTAGGAGTTACTCGATACACAAAATCTACCTCAAACAGTAAAGAGAAATACTGATGTTTTCAAATTTGTTTATTTTGCACACATGGCATTACCTAATGTTAAGATACAATTAGTCCATCTTTTTCTAAAAAACAATTATTTTTGGATTACCACTATTTCATCTCTACTGAGGGTGGTTAATCTCTAAGAGGGAACTGGTATTTGGTTTATGGTAACGTAATTGATTTTAATAGAAATTTATCTTTGCAAGAAAGAGGAGAGTAATTTCCCACCCCCACCTTTGGAGGATTCACTCCAAGATGCCTACTAGATAGTTGAAACTGTAGGCATTCTGCACCCCGTGGAATTGGTATCCCTGGGGTCCCTGCCTCAGACTCACACCCATGATAGAGCTTAATGTGTAAATAGCCACAACCACAACATATCATCTCAGCCAGAAACGTAGCATTGGCTTCATCAGTAGACAAAGCCTCTGCTGCTGGTTTTATAGTGTGAGTTATTTAAAGCCTCTTTCTGAGTCTATGCAGCATGGCTTCTTTGCTCTAAAGGGATTGGTGTCACACATTTTAGGGATCTCTGGATGGAACTGTCTGTAGGCCGAATGCTTTCTCAGATATGTGGCTGTCACAAGGACCACGTCTTCTGTTCATACTTCACACCCACAGATAAGATGGCTTTCTCCTCTTTTCTCTGTATGCACTCTGAGGGGGTTACCTTCTGCAGTATAACCACCAAAGACTTCCTTTTCTTTCCTAAACAATAGTATAATACAGGAGTGCTTTTACCACGTATATTGGCAACATCAGCACAATGACTGCTTTTCTTTCCTTAATAGGTCTTTGCTCAATCCATTTGAAAGAAAGACTTCATGGCTTCCATTTGGCATGCCCAAACCTCAGGCCTTATAACTCTTGCCCTTTGGCTCAGGTGTTAGTCAAATGTAGGTCCCTTACTGTCATAGATAATCTTGGTTGTCAGCTTGACATACTAGGAGAGGGAACCTGCATTGAGAAATTGTGTCCATCAGATTGGCCTAAGGCCATTTCTTGTTTGCTAAGGCTAAGGTGATTTTGATTGCTAAATTCATTTTAAAAGTCCCAGCCCACTGTAGGTGGTGCTACCCCCTAAGCAGGGACTCCTGGGCAGAAAGGTAGGTAAACATGGGTCTTGAAACAAGCCAATAAGCAGCATTCCTCTATGGTTTCTGCTTCAAGCTACTGCTTGAGTGTCTGCCCTACCTTCTTAGATGATGAACTGCGTGTAACCTATGAGCTGAAGTCAACTCTTTCCTCCCCATGTTGGCTTTGGTCAGCATTTTATCACAGCAACAGCAAGTGAATAGAGCATCTGGTCACAGATCATGAACCCCTACAACATAGATCTCTTAGCAGGAACTCAGCTTAGGGACTGACAGACATACTGGACACTGGAGACAGGATGCAGAAATATCAGTCTGTGTCTCTCCACTCACAGTAGGAGACAATTTAAATTGTATGAATTATGTATTTCTGGGATTCTCCTACCTGTACTTTCATCAGCTGTGGGTAACTAAAACTATGGAAAATACTAAATGGGAGCCCGTGGACAAAGGCTGACAACTATGTGTTGAAAATTGTAAGGTTATTTCATAGAGGAAGTAATTAGTAAGACCATCCAAAATTTGCTTTAGGGGCTGAAGGTGCAGATTAGCAGTAGACTGCTAATGTACTGTGCACATACACAGCCCAAGGTTCTATCCCTAACATTTCTAGAGGTGGCTTTTTTTTTATGAATAATTGTATTTTGGCATACTGAGTTCTATATTTTGTAAGTGTTTAATTGGGCATGATTTATTCTAAATTGTCTTTTCACAAAAAAAGGCCACCTGCATGGCTTCTAAATGATGACCGTATTAGAGTATTATTACAACAAAGCCTTTATCATTAAACACAATTTATTGCCCAATTGCCAGCATGTTCCTAAATTCATTTTAAAAAGAACATTTATTAAAGAGTTGATAATATCACATTCTATAAGTAAATTCCCATGGGCTAAAATAACAGAATTTGTCTCTTGCATATCAATCTCTTTTAAGCCAAAGTGGAAGAGAATGGGAAATGATCGTTGGGGCCAGAAGACACTTGAGTGGTTAATAAAGAACTCACCCTTTAGCCCAAAGGAGAAAGTAACTAGAGTTACACAGTATGCTTCACTGAGCAACAGACATATCATGACCAGCAGAACCACGTACAACATTAAAAAAATGAAACACTGGAATCTTCATTTGGGGTGAGTCCTGGATTGGTTAGGGTGAGCTATAGATGTAATCCTCATCCTGTAATACCTGGCATACAAATGAAAGCAGCTCTGGTTGTCATATTGCAACTGGTTTGCTTGGCCTTGCCATTCTGCTCTTCTGGCCTTTTAGGTAGAATGGATCAACATCTTTTTGTTTGGGGGTACTGCACGGATCAGCCTTGTAACTAGGGACCTGTTCCCCTTCTGATCTTTAAGTCACAACCTTTTCTCTACCATGGTCAGTAATCTTGAAGAACACCCTTCCCGGACACACATACTCCTTCTCTCCTTCTTTCTCATTTTCTCATCTCTGCGTGTGAGTCCATGCACTCATGCATACAAATGTATATGACAGAGATTCTAAAGCTGAATCTTGAGAAGGGAAAACCCTGCACAGGCTTTCTTCATGCCCGGAACACAGTGAATGAGGAATAACACTTCTCATAAGAACAGCTTTCTGCTCTAGGAGACCATGGAAGTGATTAACATCTTGCCCTCCTATTCACTAAGAAATCCTGCCCACAGACCATCCAAGTGACTGGTCTGTGTGGAGTTCTATCAAGTAAGGATACAAGTTTGGGGAAGAGATGAATGGTTTAGCATATAAAACCTGATGACCTGAGTTTGATCCCTAGGAAACTTACATAGTACAAGGAGAAAAGTAGAGAATCAACACCTCCATGTGAATATTACACACACACACACACACACACACACACACACAGAGAGAGAGAGAGAGAGAGAGAATAAATAAATGAGTGAATAAGTAAATCACATAAATAAATAAGTGTAAATAAATTAAAAAAATTAAAAGTTTTTAAATGGATGATGATATCCCACTCCTGCTTGGAAAATTGAAGTCCCTGTGATGAGCAATAGCTGCTTCATCTCTAATCTGGACAGTGACCCACCTCAGTGTCCTTCTCCTATCAAGACATCTATTCCAAATTTCTAATGACTTTGAAGTTCCAAAATTCAAAAATTTTCATAGCCAAGATGGAATATTGAATTCTTAGCAGCATGTTCTTTTGTTTTCACCCCTTTCAAGAGCCAACTCATTTAAGTTCCCAATTTTGTACCATCTTTGGTTAGTGAGGTACTCAGTGGCTGGCCACATGCCCTCAGTCATTAACCAAAGTAACAGCTGTCAGGCTGTAGTTTTGTTCTTGGTAGTCATGGGCTGGTGATGCTGAGACTATCTGTATGCATAATTGCAGGTTCCTGGTTGTACTTTTGAGCCAAATTTCTTTGCTACCAGCCAGGAGAAAGAGTACATCCTGTAGCTAGAACCTTGTCAGGGAACAGAAAGGCAGTTTGATAGAGAAGCAAAATGTAAGTGTATATGGTAGTTTAACTCAAAAACGTTAAATGCTGCAACCCCCGCACTTCGACCGGCAGAGACGGGGGGGGGGGGGGAACGACACAAACGCCAAGGAAGGTTTCTCCAACAAATCTCGTCTTTATCTCTGGCTCATCCTGTTTTTGTTTTTCATCAGTCCTCTGCCTCTTATCCCTCCCCCCTCTCCTGGATCCAATCAGCGTTCAGCATGAGCCATGCATGCAGGCAGGACGTGCGGTGATAGGCCAGTGACTCATCAGGTGGGCAGCACAGGATCTTACAATTGTGCAGGCTCAGGTTCTTGGTAAACAGGGATCACAGGGCTTGGCCACACCCACTTCCCACATATCCCCCTTTTTGTTTAATTAATGTGGCTCTAGGATCACATCTGTCTTAGGTTGCCATCAACCATGTTACATCCTTACCCGTCATTGGTGTGGTGAACTGTCTTAGGTTGGTATGCACATGTGAGAGTCTTACCCATCATGGATTAATGATCCATTATACTGAGCCAAACATGGGGCAAACTACCTGACTCTATAGCTGCCATAGCTTGAGTCAGCAGTTGTTGGTCAGCCTGCGCCCGCCTGCACATGCGTACCATCCACCAGAGCATCTCCAATCACTGCTATAACGATGGTGGCTGTAATTCCAAAATCTCTCCTATTCCTTAGGCGCACTGACAACTGACCCTCCTGCATCCTCCAGGGCCCAGGGTATGGCTGTGGGTATTCTGGTCACCATCGCGGGGGGAGGATGTCTAGTAGACATTCCAGCATTGAGACAAAAAGCACGTGATATTGGAGCATTCTAATTCAAAAGAACTAGTCCTATTACTAACTAAAAAGAAAAAGGGAGGTACCATACATACAGAAGTAAGTTTACAATTATTTTCCACAGAAAAGCACAGATTCCCTTCAAGGATACATTAAAGAAGGCATTGCACAGAATCTGGGATAAACACCAGCATCAACACTAAGGGGAACCGGTAGGGAAAGGGCCTACACTATCCTCCATAACTCTCTCTCCTGAGCCATCACCATAATTATCGGTAGTTTTCTCTCTCCAGGGTCGTGTTAAGCGTTCTGGCACCCAAAGGGGATTTTCTTGATCCTGTGGAAGATGCACACTGCTCCCTGTGTCCATACCAAAACCTGACCAGGGCCTTTCCATTGTCCATTGTCCGGTAAGGACGTCCTTCCATAGGACAGACACAGATTTAGCAACATGTGGAGAGCAATGACAATCTGCAGCACAATGGCCATCAAACTCCAAATTTAAAAAATTAAGAATAAAAAGAATAAGATTTAATTTATCTTTGGGGGACTTAAATTGTACTCCCATTCCCCCTTTTGGTTTAATTAAAGCATATTTTAAAGTTGTGTTTGCTCTTTCTACAGTGCCCTGGGGATTGTAGGGCAGGCCATGAATCAAATGTATTCCCAAAGCTTGACAAAAGTGTAAAAATTTTTGTGATGTATAGGCAGGTCCATTATCTGTTTTAATTT
>NC_034599.1:105431129-105432134 GCF_900095145.1 Mus pahari | reverse complement strand
TGGGTGAATGATGTAAATACACCCAACCTAAGGGCCCTTTCTGCCACAGGACTCCTGTGGGGGAAAACTCAGTGGCAATAACACAGAATAAGACAGACAAAGAAAGATCTATATGTTCGATCTGAGCTTTAGCAAGACTTTGTTCTACCTTTTTTATACATTCTCGAGCCTTCATGGTCAATTGTCTAGGGAATGCAAATTCAAATTGCCTTTCAAGATTGCAAACAAAGGTTGTAATTCTGCATTAGAAATTTTGCAATATGGGCGAATCCAATTAATGTCTCCTAATAATTTTTGAAAGCCATTTAAAGTTTGTAACTTATCTAACCCCAAAGTTAGCTTTAGAGGTTCCACCATAATATCAGTTAATTTTGCTCCTAAATATTGTTTTACATCCCCACATTGAACCTTTTCAGGGGCCATAACCAATTTCCATTTTTCTAANTGTTGTATCATATTATGGTATACATCCTGTAATTCTTCTTTTGTTTGTCCACAAATTAATATATCATCCATATAATGATATATGATTATCTTAGGAAATTGCTGTCTAATAGAAGCTAAATCTTTACATACAATTGACACAATGTAGGACTATTTGCCATCCCTTGTGGTAATACTCTCCACTCGTATCATGAATCAGGGGAGAAATGGTTTATTGATGGTAGAGTAAAAGTAAATTTGTCTTTATCATCTGGATGAATGGTAAAAAAAAACAATCTTTTAAATCTATTACAATAGTGGGCCATCTCTTGGGTAATGCAGATATCAGGGGAAGGCCAACCTGTACTGGGCCCATGACCTCCATAGCAGCATTTACCACTCGAAGGTCATGTAGAAGTCTCCATTTACCTGACTTCTTTTTATCACAAAATGGGTGTATTCCATGGAGATATGGATTTTTTAAGATGACCAGCTTCTAATTGCTCTTTGACTAGGGTGTGAGCTGCAAGTAATTTTTCTTTAGATAGGAGCCAGAGGTGCCCATACTGGTAGATTATTTTT
>NC_034599.1:105425669-105430536 GCF_900095145.1 Mus pahari | reverse complement strand
TCCTGGGTCCCCAGTGAACCCAAACCCCTTCTTTCCTCTGATTAGGCCTTTTATAGGAAAATGAGCATGATAGCTAGGGAGTAACAAAATTTGTGCTATCCTATCTCCAGGTGAGATTGTGGACACTCCTCTTGGGGATGAGACCATAATCTTCACCTCTCACTCATAATCAGGATCGATGACTCCAGGGTGCACTATTAGTCCTCTTAAAGTGTCTGAACTGCATCCTAATAATAGCCCCATTGTATTTTTGGGGATAGGACCTTTAAAATCAGAAGTAATTACTTGCACCCCCATCTCCAGGGTCAATATGAGTCTGGTGGTAGCACAGATGTCCAATCCTGCACTTCCTGTTATAGCTCTTCTGGGGGCACCCTCTTGCGAGGGTGTCTGGTTACTTGTTGCAGGATGGGCCACGGGGTGGCTGTTTGCTGCAGTGCTCCATATATTTGAGGGCCCTGGGGCTTGGTTCCTGTCTGGCCTGGCTCAAGGGGACGACCATCTACATCCCACTTGAATTGGCAGTCCCCTACCCAATGGTTGCCTTTACGA
The DNA here is from genome assembly GCF_900095145.1 of Mus pahari. Lineage (NCBI taxonomy): Eukaryota > Metazoa > Chordata > Mammalia > Rodentia > Muridae > Mus > Mus pahari. The sequence goes on along the minus strand of NC_034599.1, from coordinate 105,429,984 downwards.
AATCGTGGACATAATTTCAGGCGCCTCACGGGAGCTGCATTAGTTGGCCGTGGGCGATTGGGACAATCTCTTTTAAAATGCCCAGCCTGGCCACAGGAAAAGCATTCACCAGTCAGGCCCTTCTGAGCAGTAGGTTGGTTTCCTTGACCTTGTTGACCAGCTTGTATGCCTGTTAAAATAGCTGCAGCCAACCCTTGATTAGTAAGAGGGGTATCCATGACATCTCTACACACTCTTATCCAGACATCCATTGTCTTATTTTTGTAGGGTTGTATGCCATCCCTGCAAGCCTTGTTTGCTTGTTCATAGGCTAACTGTTTGACAAGTGGCATGGCTGCATCCACATCTGGGAGAACTCTACTTGCAGTCTCAACCATCCTGACTAAAAAAATCAGAGAAAGATTCTTTCTCCCCTTGTATAATTTTAGACAAGCTGGATCCTAGATCTCCTGTCCCTGAAAGCATTCTCCATGCCTTGAGGGCACAATTATTAATTTGTTCATATACTTGTAGAGGATATCCTGTCTGGTTGTTCACAAAATTTCCTTGCCCCATGAGCTTGTCTACGCTCCAAGAAGGCTGGCCATTGGTGGCATTCACGGCAGCCTGTTCAAGAGCATATTCAAGGTATGCAGCCTTCCAACTTAAGTAGCCCCTCCAGATAAGACCGCCTTACATAAATTCTGCCAATCAAAAGGAGTCATATAGAATCTCTGCAATCCTTCCACTTGAGTTACAGTGAAGGGAGCTTGAGAGCCATAATTAGTTACTGATTCTTTAAGTTTTTGAATCGTTTTCCACTCTAATGGCTCATGATATTGCTGCCCTTGCTGGTCTTGAAATACTGGGAAGGCTCCAACNTCATGAGGCAGATTTCGCCACACTGAAGCATGTCGACTGCGTTTCCCCTCACTCCCCTTGTCCCCTGTATAAGGAGGAGGTGAGGGTAAGGGAGGTGCCAAGGGTTCAGGCGGTCTTCCTTGCTTAAAGCTCAACTTAGCTATTATGCTAACTACTTCATCTCCACTATCTCATTAAGCCATGCCAAAGAGATAGGAGGAATAATTATCCCTTTAATGAAATACATACCTTTCCCTTCCCAGAATCTCTACTGTCAGTGCAGTTGCTCCAGAACCACCATGATGTTCTGTTGGGTGTGTTCTGAGTCCTAATAAGAAAAGATACAACTTTTTACTTTGCTCTTTTTATCTTGGATGCTGGCTAATGTCTAAGGTCTCTGAGGCACCTTCACTTTCTCTAAAGAGCCTGCCCCCTACTTTGTGGCTGCTTGTCCCCAATAGCTACACCTCAAAGTCAACTTAACTCAAAAGGCATGGTTCTTTGTCTCCTCCCTATCTTTCTCTTCTGTGGAGTGTTGAGACATACAGCCTGCCTCCCCAGGTTTGTTTTTTTTTTTTTTAATTAATAAAATTGTCTTCGAGCTTCCTATTGACTCTAACTCATGGATTGCCTTATTAACAAGACTCAGAAATCCAGAAAGATCTTTGATTTCTTCAGTAGCTTGTGGTGACTCTACTGGGACTCTCCAAAATATCTAGTAACATCACAGGACTCTGAATCATCCTAGGAGATGGGAAACTGAGGCAGGAGGGTGGCAGCACTTCCTAGCCTGGCCTTCAGGCCCTTTTCTTGATGCAGAGGCATGCTGGTGTCCTTTGCTTCCTCTGCGTGGTACAGCCTGGTTTCACTCTTTAGAAAGAAGTTACCTGAGGTCAGGAGGGAGCTGTGCTTCATTTGTGAGCCCTGCTGTACAAGGCAAACTTAATACACACGTGCTCCATGCAGGCGTCATTCTTCTTGACAGGTATGGGGTAAGGAACAGGAAAAGACTAAGAAGCTACTTCTGAAGGGAATTAGATTCAAGAAACAGGAGGTACATAACATCTAAAAATGATTGGATAGCCAAATATTAGCAAGACATTTTGAATGTCCTCGAGGCTATTCTTTAATCTGTTGAGTGATACTGATATAGATGAACTTCAATAGACTCCAAGAAAATCCAGTTTACACCAGGAAAAATGGTCTTAAAATGGCTTAGTATCAAATTTTGTTCAAGCTTGATGCTATCACTTTTAGTAACAAATGTATCTGTTATTTAAAGCCATTATTAAAGTTGCCATTTTGGCTACAGCTGGTATCCATTCCCATTCACAAATGGAATCTTTGATGAGTTTGAAATATTGAATGTCAGCACAGGATATTCTCAGATGTAAGCAAAAGAAAAGATACTTGAGTGGAAAATGTCTTCCAAGAGTCTAAGAAGTTTATTTCAATGTGTTAGCCCTTAATTGCCGCAATAAAGCTACCGTACCTGAACCATATGAAGTTTACATCCAAACCTTATGAACTTTATGTGACCATAAGTGATCTCAAACTGATCCACAGTGCAAGCACTTAGATGTATATCCCATCAATGGTGAAGAGATGGACCAGAAGACCTGCATGGAGACATATCCTCAAGTCAGGCTTTGACCTCGCACTCAGCGAATGTTTCTTCATTCATAAGGGATTCATCACCCTCCTGACATATCTTTTATAAAAACCACCCTAACCTATAACCACAGCACTCAGAGTGAGGCAGGAGGATTGCCAGGATGTCAGGTGTGGCTACAGAGCCCTGTCTTAAGTTCATAATTATCCAAAGCCAGCATGTCTGTATTCTGTCCAAAGTACAGTGCTCTCCAGGGAATGATACCCTCTTGTTATCCCAATTTCCGTGAGCAAGTCTTCTGTGTACCAGTTCCAGACATGCATGCTAATTAAGGATTTGGGGGTACCTGGAAACAACAGCTGTGGCTTTTTTCTCCTGGGCTCCTGAATTGATAATACCCTCAGGGTGCAGAGCACATGCCAGGACCTTGGTAGGTTGACCTTCCAGTGGTTGATTGCTGGGACAGAACTTGACATCAATTTGTTTGTGATTCCTATTGCCCACAAGAATCTGGCCTTCATAAATGCTTGAGGTTTTACTGAAGCTAACTCAGGAAGGATTCTGACTTTGTTGGCATGCCTCCAACATAAGCATAATTATTTAGGGTACTGAAATAGGATATTGAAAGTCAGTTAAAATACATGTCCCCTCAACTGGCACAGTGGTATGCTCCTATTGTTCCTGTGTCATGGAGGCAGAGGCAGGATTGCCAGTTTGAGTGTAGTCTGGACTTCAGGGAGAGACACTGTCTCACCAAACCAAACTATGGGCAAACTTCTCAAGGATAATTTCTATCGGTGGAAATGGAGCTTGGCCAGCGGATGCTAGTCATGGTATATTCTTACCTGCAAGCAAACTCTTAATTTCAAAGCATGAGGGATAAACTAGCAAATATGAAAAAAATAGTTCAGGGTTAGAAGGCTTTCTGCTCTTGCAGAGAACCCAGGTTTAGTTCTCAGCACCCAATGACTCTCATGACCATTTGTAACTCCAGTTCCAGGTTATCAAATGCCTTTCTTTGGCACTGTAAGCAGGACATGTGAGCTGTGTCCATGCAGATATTCAAAGGGACACTTGAGCCCATTAAAACAAATCGTTAAAACATCCTAAGCAACTTAAGCATTTTCTGTATGCAGATTAGCAAGGGTACCACCCCAGCTGACTCTCACCAGACTCTCTCAGATTGATGTCATCAATTGTATGCAGTAGAGCTAATGGAAATAGAGAGTTGGCCTAGCATGGTAAGTAACTGCCCCCAGATATGCAAATAATCCTGAAGGCTAGTCCCTAAACATATTATCTCTCATAAGGACAATTTGTGCCTCCAAAGGGCAAGCAAGCAAACAAGCCAAACCCAACCCAAGGACAGTAATTACGCTTGCATCTCCCCTCCCGACAAGCTTTGTCCTGTGGATGAGAGCGTGTGCCCACCATGACATCATTAGACACACCATGGCGGCTCTAGAGTATCCAGTAGCTGTTCTCACACACAGAGAAGATGCTGTTGCTATCCTCATTTATCTTTAAGCTCCTCTATTGTATCCTTCATCATGATCTTGTTAATAATGCCAGGCCGCCAAGGACTTGCAGTTGATGAAATTTCATCTTACGAGCTTTCCAGAGGCCCTCACCTGCAGAAATTCCAGCCTTCCTTAATTAAAATTTGATTCTCAAAGGAAGCCACTATATGTGTATTATAATACAAGGAATGATTATGCTGTGTCTGTGGCTACATCTATTCAGATGTGGACACAGGTAGCTTTGGGTTATCTCATGTCATTACCAAGACGGTATCCAAGAAGGAGAGGTTCCTCTGTGTGTGTGTGTGTGTGTGTGTGTGTGTGTGTGTGTGTGTGTGTGTGT
>NC_034599.1:105378146-105425634 GCF_900095145.1 Mus pahari | reverse complement strand
TGTCTGTCTGTGTGTGTGTGTGTTGCCCACATGGAAGTATTTGTGTGCACATTATTAGTTAGGGTAGTACAGGATATCTTCTGTCACTCTCCAGGTTTTTCTCTGGAGGCAGGCTGGAAGTGCAACATTTCAGCTAGCCTAACTGACCAAGGCACTCTCAGGATGACCTGGCTCTCCCATCCTATAATGGGGGTGACAGGCACATGCAACCATGCCTGGCTTTAAATGGGTGCCTAGGATATGAACTTAGGTCCTCATGCTTGCATGAACCATCTCCCTGGTGAACCATCTCTCTAGTGCCCAAGATTCTGATGGCTCCATTAAAATACATGTAGCCCAGGATGGCTTCAAACTCACTGTGCAACTGAGGCCAGCCTTGAGATCCTGGTTTTCAAGCTTCCAGGATTACAGGCATAAGGCAGTGTCTGCAGCCTGTCTTTACTGTAGGTCAGATTGATGGCAAAGTATAAAAGCCTAACTGCTCAATTCTGTATTCCTTGTAAATGAAACTACAGTTAAGACAGAAGCCATTCCTAAAATGGTGCTTACAGACTTAATAGCAGATTCACCGATTTCGAGGAGCAGTTATGTTTCTACAAAATAAATAAATAAATAAATTAATTAATTAATAAAAAGCATGACTGGAAATGTTAACTAGATGTGAAAAAAATATTGAGCCATGTAATTTGTATTCTGAGTCTTTCTTCTCAGGAAAACTTCCCGTGTACATTTAATCCACAAAGGACCCTCTGAAAAATATCTCACTTTGTTTATTATCTCTTCCGAATCTCATAGATGTCTGAACTTATCTGGGTAACAGTAAGTGGCTCTTTATGGTTGCAAATGTATTCCCTGCTCTCTCCTGGAGCCTGCTCAGCCCTCCTTCCCTCCCTGTCCCCCTCCTTTCCTCCTCTCTCCCATTTCCTCCCCCACCCCCACCCCCCATTTTAAAACTAAGACTCTTGCAGGGGGCTTGATTTAGATGTGGGAGTTCCATTGACCTGCGCAACTGTTGCATTCAGAACTCACAGTAGCAATGGTTATCAGCTTAAGACCTGCCCAAGGCAGAGCCCGTCAAGTCAATAATCCATCATGAGCAAATTGTTCTTAAGTCCCCACCCTCCCTCAGGAGCAGTTAAAGGTTATAAATAATTCCTTTTATTACAAATGTATTTAAGATTATAAATTATAACCTTAAATAAATGAGCGCCCCTCTTGCTAACGCAGGCAGCACTGTATGCCAAGAGCACAACAAGAATAAACAGGAAAGCAGGAGACAGACTTGGGCAGAGGGATTTGGTGGGAGAGGGATGATGGTAAGACAGGTAAAGACTTTGATTAAAAAGTATTGTATACATACATATGTATGGAACTGTGGAAGAATAAACGAGGGGCAGTAGAGATGGCTCGGTGATAAAGAACATGCACTGCTCCTGCAGAGGACCCAAGTTTTATTCTCAGGTGGCCTTATAGTCTCTCTCTCTCTCTCTCTCTCTCTCTCCCTCCCTCCCTCTCTCCCTCCCTCCCTCCCCTTCCCATCCCTTCTCTTTGTATAGAGATAGATAATTTAAAATCTTTTTAAAATAACATTTATTTTTAAAAAAAACTTTGCTACATTTCAAAGATGCAAAATGTGAACTTCTCATGTTTTCTTCTAGATTGGGTGTTTTGATTTCCAAATTTGACACCCCAAATTTGTGTCATTCTTAAAGGCAGGGAAATGTCATGCCAGATGCTTTGGCAGGAGCCTGAGTGTAACTGATCAGAAGGGTAAGACTCCTCAAGCCCAGCAGCACCCAGTGTACCCCCTAAGTATCCAGGTCCAGGCTCTGGCCTTTCTCACCGGTGCCTATTGCTTAGTTACACTGCTCTTCTCTTTCAAGGATTAGCGAGAAAATCAAGCAGTGATCACCGAACCTGTGCTTAAGGTGGCCAGGATTTCTGTTCAATTTAAAGGAGATTAATGCAGTAAATCAGTATAACCACTTTGTACAGTCAAGAGCAATGCTTTTGAAGATGTGCTCTTAGTGAATAGCCCAGAAATGGAAATCAGTCAACACTCTGTGACTCAGCCATGTAATCTTGTTGGCTCTGTTTGCCACCTAATCAACCACCAAGCATATGTATGTGTGTGTGTGAGTGTGTATATGTGTGTAAGTGGGTATGTGTGGGCACGTGTATTGTGAATGTGTCCATGTGTATGTGTGTATGTGTGCATGCACGTGAGTGTGTATATGTGTGTATACTGTGCATGTGTCAATGTGTGTATGTATAAATGTGAGTGTATATATGTGTGTATGTGTGTATGAGTGTGTGTGTATGAGTGTATATGCATGTGAGTGTGTATGTGTATGAGTGCATATGTGTACATGCTGTGTGCTCATACATGTTCTTGAGTGTGAGCACAGATGCACACTTCCCAGGTCACACACTTGGTAGTCAAAGGACAACTTCTGGTACTGGTCCTCATCTTTTACCTGGTTTGAAACAGGTTGTTCACTGCAGAGTGCACAGGCTGCTGAGTGTTTGGCTCATCTCCTGTCTCCATCCTCTGATTGTTCACAGATGTGCTGAGGTCACCTACGTGCACTAACCATTGTGCCTGACTTTTATGTAGGTTTTAGAGATTCAAACACGGGTGCTCACGTTTGCACAACACGCACTGTTAACTACTGAGCCACCCCCCCCCCCAGCCCTATGAAACCATTTTGGGGCCACATATTTTTTGACACAACAAATATGGAATAAAGGCAGAAAGAAAGTGAGGCTAGAGATACATTATGACAATCTTAGCACTAGTGAAGCTGAGGCAGGAGAATTACGAGTTTGAGATCAGTCTAAGCCAATGGTTTTCAAACTTCCTAGTGCTGCAACCCTTTGATATAGTTTTTCATGATGTGGTGATCCCCAACCATAAAATTATTCCATTGCTACTTCATAACTCTAATTTTGCTATTGTTATAAATTGTATTGTAAATTTCTTGTATACAGAATATCTGACCCACAGAACTACTGGTCTAAGTTGTGTAATGAGATCTTATCTCAGAAACTCAGATAAATAAAAGGATAAAGAAAAGCAAATGCTGTAATGTAATTTCTGAAATTCACAAAATGAGTAACATTTTACAAACTCATTCCAAGTGAACTTTTTATTGTAGTCATAAAAGCATACATATGCATACACGTAAATATATTTGAATGTGCACATGTGCACATGTATGTGTGTGATGTGTCTACATGCAATATAGTTATTATATAATTTATTTTTTAAACTATACACAGTTGAGAGGGATTTTTAAAACACGTCTTTATTTTTATTTCATATGTATGAGTGTTTGCCTGCATGTATGTCTGTGTACCTCATGTGTGCCTGAGACCAGAAGAGAGGACTAGAGTCTTGGAACTGTTGTTATAAGTGGTTGTGAGTTATCAGGTGGTTGCTGGGAACTGAGTCTGGGTCCTCCATAAGAGCAGCTTGAGCTGTTGAGCCATCTTTCCAGCCCCAAGGGGGCTATGGATAATTACTTTGTAGCTTCTTATTTACAGGGACATATGGCCTCCTATATAAAATTTTCCTCATCTTAAAATAAAGCATCAGAACCAAGATGTATAGATTCTATTCTCCATTTTATTCAATGTACCTTCTAATGTGTATTAAATTGGGGGAATAATGACTAAAGTTAAATAAATCTTGTCAGAGTTCAAAAGAGGAAACCAGCACCTCCCTAGCTCGGCTTCTGTTGAGCAGGCATAAAGGCTGTCTCTAATGTACTTGGGGTTTGGAGGATCAGTGGTTGCAGTTAACAGCACGAATCCTTTTTTTCTTAGCCAGAAATTAGGAACAAAATGCAAAATACATCAAAATTAACTAGTCAGGAGACTCAAGCACAAGGATCGGGGGAATCCAAGGCTAGCCTGGGCTACATAGTGAGTTTCAGAGTAGCCAGTAAAACAGTGAAGTTGTGTCTCAAGGCAGACAGCTGATTTAAGATTCCTATATTTTTGTTCTTCAAAGATGTTTATGTTCATTTATCATTCATTTGTTCCTTAGCCCAACATATCAAGATATATCTTCTCAGGCTTCATGATAGTTTTAAAAGTATATGAAGTCAATTAAAACATGACAGATCAACTGATAGAGGTGGAAAAGTAAGCCTGTGTCATACATGTAAGTAAATCTGTGTCATACATGTAATGAGCATTATTTAACTTTGCATTTGAAAGGAGAGTAAAGAGAATGTATAGCATATTCATTGAAAGTATTATATTTTCTTAAAAGAGTAATTTTTCACCTAACACAAAACATTATAAGGGGACTAGAGTAGAAATGACTTGGGAAGTAGAAGTCTGACCTTGACCCAGTTCTCTGGTGTGCTGGCTGGCAAGAAGCATTTATGACTCCTTGAGCTAGCACAGCTGCCAGGGAACACCTAGGAGAGAGTGTCTGAAGTGACGAGAGAGGTTCCATGTAATTAATCACCAGGAAAATATTTAAGATGCTAGTCTGTTTATATCTGGTGTCTGCTCATCATCTTTGATGTATGAGAAAGCTGTGTGTGTGTGTGTGTGTGTGTGTGTGTGTGTGAGAGAGAGAGAGAGAGAGAGAGAGAGAGAGAGAGAGAGAGAGAGTATGTGTATGTGCACCTGCCAATATATGAGTTAATGTATGTTAGTCCATGTAAATCAATATATATGACTGTGGTCATACCATGGTGCGTGTGTGTAGGTCAGAGGATGACCTCGGGTGTCAGTCTATGCCTTCTGTCTTATTTGAGATAAGGTTCCTCTTGGGGGGTTCCTTTGTTTGATTTCTGCTGACTATGCCTGACTAGCTATCCATGAACTTCTGGGAAGTCTCCACTGCAAGTTTACCCACCGAGTTATCCCTCTAGCCTCTCTAGAAAGACTTTACGTGAGGGTGAGTTCACCTTCTCCTGAAGACTTTGATAGCGAAAAGCTAAGCTATAGGGTGGGCTAGCTTTGGGTAGGAAACAAAAGACAGAGAACTGGATTGCTCTCCTCCATGCTGGCAAGAAGTTTCCAGTTTCTCCAAGTCTCTGCTGATGCTGATGGCTAGACTCTGTTTGGAACCCAGATGCCTGGCTGTTCTTACACTGCAGCCCAGAACTCAGGGACATACCAGGACTTGGAGCCTGGGCTGCACGAGCCCATCCAAATAGCATGTGCTGGCTGGTGGCGCCTCCTTAGAAGCAGCTTGCCCCTTCTCTTCTCCACTGGCCTAGGTGCTTAGCCAGCATTTGCACCCCAAGTTGCTTCAGCTAATAGTGATTAACAATTCCTTTATAATTTATAGGCAAAACAGCACATTCACTGAATTTCTCAGGCCCCTTCCTTTGGAATTGTTCTTCCTCGGTGGTCCATGCAGAGTTTGTGAGCTAAAACCTGGGTGTTGGTAGCTAGAAGGAACATTTAAAGGACTTTTGTTTGTTGGTTTATTTGTTGGGGTGTGGGGAGGGGAGTGGGAAGGAGAGGGGAGGGGAGGTTCCCCACAGGATATTCTCAATATCCAGTTTGCTTTTCACTAAAAGTGTAATTATGGATGGAGCAAAAGCTTCTCCACCGACTGTGTTGATAAGGCCAATCACCACGGAGTAAATGTGTGTTGAGGAAATCACCTTACCCTGCATCTTGCCTGAGCTTCACAAAAGCCCCGGGAAGTAGGGAATCATTTGCTTCTGGTTTATAGGGGGAAAAGAGTCTGGGAAATAGAAGCCGTGGGCATAGGTATTGGCATGCGGTTTCCAATTATGGAGTCCGTGACCTTTTCCAATAAAAAACACACTGAAACTTGGGCGACAAAGTCAACAAAGCTTCACGCAAGGGTTCCTTCATACAGTCTCCCCTTGCTGAGCTGATGGTTGCATTAAATCTTTGATCGGGGCTAGTCTCAAGCTTATAGTACACCTAACCAACGTTTCTTCCTTCTGTACTTATTTATTGATGCTGCGGCTAGAACAGAGCCCTGTGCTTGAGACTAATTTACAGAAAGAACATCTCCTTAGCCAGATATACTTACTGTGATGCAAGACTGGGTGGGAGCTAGCAGAGATAGAGACCTTCACCCACCCTTCTTCACTTCTCCCGTGGTTAACATTTTGCATCAAATCAAAGAAAATGTCAAATTTAACACAGTAAGCAGTGCAACTGGAGTTGAGTCATAATATAATTTTTTCTCTTTCCCCTAGGATATTTAGACAGTGACATTACTTAATAGCACCCCCTATGTTATATTCAATTCCCTATCAATTTTGCCATTTCCAAAGGGAGGGCCAAGAACTTGGGCAGGGAGTCAAATATTCTACCCTAATGTCTAATGACACATAAATTTGAAAGTTAACATTTATTTAATTGCCGAAGCGGTCATGCTAAGTGCATAGTCTGACATATTGTTGGATGTTAAAAATGATCATTTTGGAGACAGGAAAAGGTCTATAAAACCAAGAAACAGGGCTGGAGAGATGGCTTGGATATTAAAAGCACTTATTATGACAGAGAACTCAGGTTTCATTCCTAGCACCCACAATGGTGGCTCAAAACTGTCCCTACCTCCAGTCCCAGGGGATCCAACTTCTAGCCTCTGTGTGCACCAGGCATGCATATGATACACAGATAGACATGCCAGCAAACTACTCATACCATAAATCAATGTTCAAAATTGTTAAAAGAAAACAAAGACAGTATACTATTTGACGCATGATCCAACTCACTTTTAAGATCTTCATTTGTGCAGATTGGCCCAGTCGCTAGGGCAGTGCTTCTTGACGCCACATTTCTGTTCTCGAAAGGGAAGGACTGTGGTGATAACAACATTAGCCAGCACCTCATCCTTCCCTAACTCTCTAGACTGCCTCTCTCAGCTTACTTTGCCCTATGGCTTCTAGGTAAAGCACACCAATGTAAGGTGTGTCCTGACAGAGATCCAAGGACAGAAGAACATTGAAAGGAGCAGAACTGCCTGCGTGCTGGGCTGCTCATTCTGACAGCCAGCCCCTTCCTTTAGCTCTTGCTTTCCTCAGTGTCCTGGCAGGGCTCTGAGGCCATAGCCCAAGTCACCAATACCAGGGGCGTCCCCTCAGCTCTTCTGGCTAACTTCATGACCTTAACATTTTACTCAGTTTTTTTTTTTTTTCTACCTCGTCTTTACTTTCTGTAAAATGAGAGCAGTGACTGTGTTCTACTTTATAAACTGTTTAAACCAGTGAGGGTGGAGAGACACAAGAGTACATATCAACCTAGATACAGAAAGAACGCTTGATTTTCCTATCTCAATATACCCAGTGTGGTCTCTGCTCCCACATGGTCACCTCAGAGTATCTGATGGTTAAATAACATAATGGTCCAGGTTCCCAGCCAAGGAATGATGCTTCCCACAGTAGGCCATTTTTCCCATCCCAGTTAATGAAATTTAAACAATCCCCCAACAGATAGCGTCCAGACCTCCATCTCCTGAGCACTTCTAGATTTGGTCAAGTTGACAATTAACAATAAACCATGTATTAAAAGAAGAGCCAAGGCCAGGCAGGGAGTGAAGGATATAGCTCTTTGTTAAGAAGACCAAATCATGCCCGAGAAGAAGGTTCCAAGAAAGTGAAAAGGTGGTTTAGGGCCACGCAAAGTGGGAATACAGAGAGGAAAGCAAAGACAGTGACCTATCTTGGCTACTGCTTGCCATTTACAATTAGTCCATGTCTCTCACCAAAGGGCAGCCTATCCTGACCCCCTCAACACAAAGACTGAGCCTATTTTACAAATAAAGTGAAATTAGAGAGAAGGAATACACTTACTATTAAGCTCATTTTTTTTTCTTCCCAGAAAAGTAAGAAATGGTAATCAGGAATTCAAGGCAGATGGATGGACCTTAATACCTTTTCTCAATCCAGATATATCTACTTCATGAAAGTTCAGTAAATATCAAAACCATATCTCTTTTCTTCTCTTTCTCTCTCTCTCGTTAAGGCATGTGGGTCTTCATGTGTGCAGATGCATGTAGAGGCCAGAAAACAACCTTTGGTGTCATGAACACCATCACGCTGCTTTGAGGCAGGGTCTCTCACTGGTGTGCAGCTCCACAGTTACCTAGACTATCTGGCCACTGAGCTGGGCATCCTCCTACATACACCTCTCCAGTACAGGCATTAAAACTCACGCCACCGTGCCTAGACTGCTTTAGTATAGTTTGTGACATTGAACTCAGGTCCTAGTGTTTATGGGTCAAACACTTTACCAACTGAATTATCTTTTCCAACCCTCAAAGGGAGACCTCCAGATCAGCATCAACTCGTGAATAATAACATTTCAGGATGTGACATAACCTGACTATAGCAGGATCCCTGGGGCCTAGTGCTTTGTAATGTACCCTTCGGTAGGCATTTGAGGTTTTGTAGAGACAAGTCAACCTGCAGACCACTGACCTAGGGGAACCAACGCCCTAGCCAAAAGGAAAACGGGGAGCCCAGATTGAGCAGTAAATAAAGAACTGCTTTGAGAAGCCAGTCCATCTTTGGTTGGCTGGGCCCAGCACAGGGCCACACATGGATACCTTTGGGTGTGGCCTCATGGCTTATCAGGGAAGGGCCAGCTTCTGTAGTCTCCATGTTTGCATTGCTGTGTCAGGCTGAGATGCAGAAGTTTCCTCTATTCTCCTTAGAATGGGTAGATCTAGCTGTATTTTGTGGGCAAAATAGTCTACCAACTGACAGAAAACTTCAGGCAATGGTCTTGCAGCCATCCTTATGAGCTCCAGCTGGGAGCTTATAAATCACTTTTAACCATGATGGAAGGCTGGTATTACCCTTCGATGCCTTGAGGTGACAACAAGAGTTAACAAGTGACTGATCAGAACCATTTCTCTCCCTACCCTGGAGCAGGCCATTAAAGAGTGAGGCTGCTCAGTATGTAGCAGAGACAGCCTGCAGGGGTGTGCGTGTGCCAGTGGTTGCATGCTCTAATGCATGCGTGGAGTTCAGAGGACAACTTTCATCAGATGGGTCTCCTCTTCCACCGTGGGCTCCAGGGACCAAACTCAGGTCACCAGGCTTGCAAGACAAGTGCATTTACCTGCTGAGCCACCCCATCAGCCCAAGACAAACTAATTTGAGTCTATGTGGGCAGGCCTGTGGATTTCTGATAATTGCCTTGGCCCAGATTTTTAAAAGGCACAATTAGGCAAATGACAATTCCTCATACATAGAATAAAAGATCTCCCTTAGTGCTATTCTGTCAATTATGGTTATGACTTAGGTGGTTTTACACATGAATGGAAATTGTCTCTTGACCATTGTTTGTGTGTATGACATTATCTGGTATCCAGGGGCTTTTGTACTGGGTTCTTGCCTGTTGGGATATTGATGTAATTACAAAATCACAAGGAATCAGAAGTCATGTTCCCAGCTCTAACTGTGATGACAACTTTAAAAAATGTTTAGCCTTGGGAGCGAGGCCAGTCAGCAGAGTGCTCGCCACACAAGAAGCAGTATCTGAGTTCAAACTTCCATGTCAAAAACAAAATCTCTCTAAACTTGGAGGGAAAATAAAAAAAGAAACCAGATTGTGGTTAGCATGTAGCACTTGCATATATATATATATATATATGAAATATATGAGTGTGTAAATGAAATACACACACACACAAAGTATGTAACTGTGGCATGACAACAACAAAAACCTTCCAATTCTTTCTCCAGTCTCTGTAAAAGAATTTAGCTTAATTGCCCAACTTAGTAGCTGCTGTGGAATGTTCCATCAAGTCAAAAAGGCCCATCAATTAAGTTTGAGTGGAAGGCTCATCTAAAAACAGACTTTCTCATTGATCTCTACTGAATATCTGGAGAGTTATCCCTCTTTCCTGTGTATTAAAGAACACTAATCATGTCCTCAAAATGAAAATAAAATCATCTTTTCCATCATATGCTTGCAGGGGCTTGTCGTGGGGGTTATTGGTTGGCTTCTCATTATCATACAGAATTATCAACCTGAATTAGCATACAGCACTGTGGTGTGCTTCACATCTATTTTCTGAGTTGTCTAGTGTCTTCAGCCAAGTTGGCAGGGAGGAAAGACCCAAGACGAGTCACTGCGTGATTGAATGAGATTCATGATAGTAATCAGCAGGCTGAGACAGAGAGTTCAGACCATCTAGAGAGAAGAATGAAGGTTCTCCATCCCCAGCCCCCCAAATCCCTTGGTGTAAATGTGTGTAATGACAGAGGGCCCATAGCAATGTGTAGTCTAGTCTACTCTCTCCTCACTTTTAAATCACTTACCTTGTATCTCCTTTCAAAATGCAAAGACCCTTAACTTTATCCCTGTTTCAAAAGCAGTAAAAATATACCATGAAAATCCTAACAAGCCTACGTGCCTGGCTCTCTGCCTGGTTCTCTGGCCAGCACTTGGCCTCTCTGCCATGATTCTCCTGGGAAACGTTGTCTTCTGTTTCACTTGTTTCCATCAGGTCCCCTCTCTTCCACAATGGCTCTGCAGCTCTCTTCATTTTCTGAGTCCTCTGTTCTCACACACCCCCTCTCTACTTTGGATTCCAGGCTCTTCTGGTCCTTCTAGCCTTCCTACCTCCCCTTAGACATCTATTGATTTTTCATTTCTGCAAGTTAATGCCTGAGTGTTATTGTGACTTATAGGTCCATTTCCATAGCCATCCCAGGTGATAATAACTCATGAATGTAGCGTCCTCAAGATCAACCATGTTCTTGTGACTTCCAAACCTGTGCCCAAAGACAAAAACAAAAAACAACAACAACAAAAAAAAACAAAAAACAAAAAAACAAATGGCTTGCCCAAGCTTCAGAGCCTTTCACTCATTTGTTTACTAATAACTAATATGCATTTGTCCCTCTAGTGTCACCAACTCAGGTGCTACCCTTAGTTACATACAAATGTCACTAAGGATTACTAGGACTGGCCTTCATTCTCTGCCTTTCCTCTCTGTGCCTGAATGACAGCATCTCCCAACAGTATTCCTTGGGTGTGTTTCTTACCTCTACCACTATTACACCGGCTCAGCTGTGTCTTCATCTTCTTTCTTGGTTTACTGTTGTTGTCCCCATGGACTCCCAACCTCCAACTCTGCATCTCCCATGAATCCAGGGATGTCTTTGTGAAAGCATCCACCATTTCACCGCTCCACTTAGATCTACACCATCACTCTCCGTTCTGATCTGATCTTTCAGCATTAAATTTCCACTTTATAACACGGTGTGTAAAACCCTACAATTTGAGCCTGGTTTGCACTTCTGACCCCTTCTACAATCCCTAGTGGAATCTAAACCACCTTGGAACTTATTTCTCACATCTCTGGGCTTTGCATGCAGGACTCTAGACTCCTCTTACCTCCTACAACCTCGCTAATGTTAACCACTCATCTTCCTATTATAAGCTTCTGAAGTTGTGGGTCATGACCTTACAAATGACATTACAGAACTTACTGTGGGGATAAGTTGTAAAAGAAAAAAAAAAAGGAATAAAATTCTGAATATGAGAGGGTCAGAGTAAACTCGGCATCAACTGCGGAATCCAAGACTTTTCTGAGACATTATCTGTCCCTTAAGTAAAAGCTTTCTCAGTTGTAGTCATAGATAGCTACCTACAGATTGGATCTGAGGCTGTGTGGTACTTATCTCGAGGTGGCTGGCCAGGTCTGGTTATACGCTAATACCCTGTAGCCACGCAGGTCAGTGATGCTGACCTCATGCTCTGTAGCCTCCAGGTGAAAAGAATTAAGTCTGTAGAAATAGGTACCAAGGGGCCAGTTACCACAGCCTTCTCCATCTTTCTCTTGACTCTGGCCCCTGTCCCCCCGCCCCAGCTTGTTTTGGGGAAAGCCTTCTGTCTGGCTCGGTGTTCTGCCACCAGCCAGGTGAATGAATGCACAGCATTACAATTAACAGGCCAGCGGAGGCACACGAATGCTCTCTTTTCCTTTGAGGCCCTACCCTCATTAAGAAAGTAAAATGTTGGTGAGTCTTTCCCGCAGCCTTCCTCCCTCTGGATTGTGGGAGATCTCTGGCTGTCAGCATAGCACTCTGGGCCAGGAAAGTTCAGAGAATTACTTCAATAATACGACAGCCTCTTCCATTTAAAATGGAATTCAGCTCGGCTTCCCTTGGAGCCTTCATTGAAATTCTGCACATGATCCATCCCTCTAGTCATTTAACAATGCCTCTCATGTTTGCCCTGATTTAAGAAAGAAAGAAAAGAGAGAGAGAGAGAGAGAGAGAGAGAGAGAGAGAGAGAGAGAGAGAGAAAGTAAAAGAAAGAGAGACTGGAGAGCAAGCAAGCCAGCTCTCTGTTTGTGATAACTGGATCAGGGTGGTGTAATTGCAGGGAGGAGGCCCCCAGGCTGACAGGAATAGGATGGCTCCTCTGATGTGTGTTACCATCAGACGATGACCTGTGCGTGGTTGTTCTCGGGGGACAGTAAAGAGGCTTTTAAGAATTACTCACTGTGAAGGATGAAAGCTAATGAGGAAAAGGAGCAAGTGAAGAGCAGAGCGACTCTTCAGGAAGTCTGGCTTCACTTCGGCCTGTCATGGCTCCCTTCAAAGTCATTAGGACGGGTGAGACTCTGAAGGAGCGCTCTGAGCGTTGCACGTTCTCATACAGGCTCCTCCCAGGTCAAGGCACCTCCTTCCTGAGGAATTAAAGCCACTAAATAATAAATATCAAGGGAAGGGAAAGGAATAGATCCAGAGACTATCAATAAGTAAGGTGAGAGAGGGCATTTATATCAAAGAAGATACGGCTCCTAATGGGCTTCTACGGCAAGAGAGAAAAACCCTTATACTCTGTGTCCTTGTCTTAAAGGCCAGACACAGCTCCTGAGTCGCATACACCAGCAGAATGGCAGCTTGTGTTCGACTTGGGCACTGTCATTAAAAACAGAAAAATCAAACGTGCCTGGGGAACTTCGAGGATGCTTGTGCAGTATATAGGTGGAATGTCTTCCAATGAAGTGCCCAGAAGCTGCTCTCTGAACATAAGGTGGTAGTCCACTTCAGGAACCCACAGGGACTCTGTACCATAAAGCTACGTACTTGCTTCCCTCATCCACAGCCTCCTGGGACCGACCACAAAGGCTGGTTGCTGATTCTGGGAAGGGCAGTGTGTCCTAGAGATGTAGCTTTTGTAGTGAAATAAAACTAAGGAACACGTTCACCGTATCCACACAGTGAGGACACATAACAGTAGCATACACTCCAAACATAGTATCTTGAAATGGCCTCGGGCACTGAGGCTTTTGCTTTGTCTCCAGCCCCTGATCATCAACCTAGATTGCTTTGTAGTGGGTTTCTCACACCCATATTTACCCTTAAAATACTATGAACACTGCCTCCATCTCCAGCAGCCCAGTGCTCTTCCTAGGGTTAAACTAGATGTCCAGGAGGGTTTGTACTGAGTGGAAATCACATAGAATTAAGCTACCTGTGATAATTCTAACTCAGCTCAAGACAACCTAGAGTTGCCTGAGAAGAGGGCCTCCATGGAGGATTTACAGTGATCAGTTTGGATTTCGGGGGAGTCTGAGAGAGACCCTCTTGATTGTTAATCGAGGTAGGAATACCCTTCCTCGATATGGGCAATAAACTTTCAGGGACTAAGAATTCAAAAGCTAGTTAAGCAAGTAACTAAGTAGACAGCATGGCTTTATCCATTTCTCTCTGCTTGGACTGTTGCTATTAAAAGACTAGTTATTGAGTTTCTGCCTCAGTTTCCCCTTAGTGGTAGACTATATTTGAGTGAATAACCAACACAACAAAACAAAAATAAACAACAACAACAATAACAAAAACCCCAAAACACACCCACCTTAAGTTTCTATTCATCAGGGTAAGGGTGTAACAGAACAGAACCGAAAGTCACCCTGTCTGATCTACCAAGAATTTCAGAGTGCAATCCACTTGAGCAGCCACCAATTTCACTCCACTCCCAGAGGGTCCACCCACTGTCCTCCCGTCTCCCAAAAGCAGCCTGCAGGACAGATCCTGAGCGGTAAGAGCTGGTTTTCACGAGGCAGCCATGCTTCAGCTTTGACTTTCTTCCTTTCATATGAAGAAGAAGATTTTGCTCAAAAAACTGTGAGCCATAATTCTTTGCCTCTTCAACCTAATTGTGTTAACTATTGAAAAAACAATTAATGTACCAAATGGCTATTGAACACCTGCCACATGAGAGAGATGATATTACCTGCAAACGATGGGGAAGGCTGCATAATAAATGGCACTTCAGTTGAGAGGGAGAGAGAGAGAGAGAGAGAGAGAGAGAGAGAGAGAGAGAGNAGGGAAGGGAGAGAGAGAGAGAGAGAGAGAGAGAGAGAGAGAGAGAGAGAGAGAGAGAGGCTACAGGGTCAGAAGCCACAGCAAAAATTCTATTTGTCTCTCATAGTAGCTTTGAGACTTTGATGATTTCCTATATCTTTTTAAATCTTCCCTCTTCTTGAATGGTGTTTCGTGAGAGCAACTGCGTCTTAGGATTCTGTAGCACCATGAAAAAGCACTTTATTCTATCTTGGTCAGAGACTGTGTGATTAAACCCCTAAGTGAAAGGCTAGAGTACCATGAATGATTTCAAAGCAAAGGAAGACTTAGAAGAGTCCATAGGAGCCAAGAACCAGCAGATAATGGAAACTTGCAAAAAGAGAGGCCAGTCCCAGATAGGCAATTTGCCTTCATGTTCAGGACCAGCTTCACCATAATCAGGAACCGCCACGATCCCACAGCTCACCTCAGACAAAAGAGCAGAGTTTGAATTCAGAAGCAAGTCCAGAGACAATTTCTGTGGAATTCAGGATATGTGTAACTTGGCTCATCTGGGATACCTGCGTGGCATATGTGCATGCCTGTATATTTGTGTGTATATAGGTGTATGTTTGACATGTGCATGTAGAAGCCTGAGGTTGAGTCTTCTCCAATTGGTTTTCAATTGCCCTCCTTTGGGGAAGGGTCTCTCAGATGAACCCAGAGCTCACTGATAGGGCTAGCCTTGCTAGCCAGCTTGCTGTAGCTATCCAATATATCTACCTTCCAAGTGCTGGAATTGCAGGCAGACTACCGCCCATCCAACATTTATGGAGGTTCTGGGGACCAGAACTTTCACCCTCACATTTGCATGGCAAGCACTCTACCCACTGAGCCATCACTCAAGAGGGAGGGGGAATCACTGTATTAAGCGGACTGTTAACTAATAGTAGAAAAAGTCATCCACCCCTTTAGGAATGCCTCACTCAATCTGACCACAAGCAAATTCCACTGCTTGGATACATTAAGAGAGCCCACAACCTTTCTGAGAAATCCATTCTCTTGCCACCCTCCTGGATTTCTGTTTTGACAGCCAACAGCAGCGGAGATAACCTGAAACCACAGATGCTGCATACGATTTGGCTCATTTCGTTCATTTCCAAAGTGTTCTCTGTAGTAAAGCTTCTAAGGAAGGGTTAAAAAATCATTTCCAACAATGTATCGTGTCAGATCACTTTACACTCTAAGTTCTCACTGTATTGCAACAGGAAAAACTATGTATACACACACACACACACAGAGAGAGAGAGAGAGAGAGAGAGAGAGAGAGAGAGAGAGAGAGAGAGAGAGAGAGAGAGAGAGAGAGAGAGAGAGAGATGTGTATGTGAAGGGCCAGACATTGCACACTACAAAGTCTCCCTTTAGCACAGTTGGCTATTTAAAGACCATGAGGCATTCAGTCACCCTTAACCTTTCACTTTCAGAAAAATAAATGCCACACAGGACTTGAAAATTGAATCAATCTTGACTATGAAATAAAAAAAAAAAACCCAGCTAATGTCTTCATCATTTCCTGAGCAAGCCTATCAGGCAAAGGGTGTTGCTTTTTTTTTTCTTCCTATTTTGTAAGATGTATTATAGCTGACTAATCCTCCATAAATATGAAAGAATGATCGTTTCACAGCTACCAATTGACAAACTGGAACACATTTTTCATTTGAGCAAGCAAGATAAGCAGGCTGCCAGGGGCTCTGCCATCTCTACCTCAGACAAAGCCTGTCCCAGGCAGAAGCTGCTGGTTCATTCTTGGGTCACCACTATGTTATTTTTAGTTCTCTGAATCTTCACAGGAGTTCAGATCACATTTCAAGCAGCCTCCTGTCTCTGGGACTCCTCTACAGCCCACCTTCCCTAGCATAATTTAAAGAAATGGGTACCTCCAATTAAACCATTCCAGATGTAAATTTCTTGCCTGGAGAGCGAATTGAGAAGCGAATGGGATTCATGAATATAAATTGAGCCTCCCTTAAGCTTCCGTTTTCATCTTGAAATTGAAGACTATTCACCTCCCCCACATAAATCCTTATTTGCCTTAAGTGTGTTTACTGTGGGACCCCAGTGCAGGGCTGGTAGCATATTGCTATGCATAACCAAAGGTAACTCTCTCAAATCATTCTGGGATGAGGCCTGGGGAGAGAGAGGCGGATAGCTGCATCTATGTTCCCAGGAAGAACAGCTCTACAGCAGGCAGTGCTCTGTGTAGTGATGGGGCAACTCAGCCTCTGCATGCTCTGCCTGTCCTTGAGTATTTTCTTCATTTATATGCAAGGGGATTTTTTTTTTATTCTCTCTCTGCCTCTGTCTCTCTGTCTCTGTCTCTCTGTCTTTCTATCTCTCTTTCTCTCCCTCTGAACATCTTTGCAACCCTCTTATTTTCTCTTCACCTTAGTTTTGAGCCCCGATACATGATACATGACTCTCTTGTCAGCCACAAGAGTTTCTTTTTTAACACAATGTCTCTGCGGAAGGAAGGACATGTCTGACCAGCAAACATGCAAGTGAGCTTCGGACATGAGGCGGCTTTCTCCCTTGGTCCTCTTCCCTCATTTTTGTTACCTCTCCATTTGACTTTTCTGTTTGTTTGTTTGTTTGTTTGTTTGTTTATTATCTAGTTTAGTGGTTCTCAACCTTCCTAATGCTGCAACTTTTTAATACTACAGTTCCTCATGCTGTGGTGACCCCCCACACACATCAAATTACTTTCCTTGCTACTTTATAATGGTAATTTTGCTACTGTTATAAATCCTAATATAAATATCTGTGTTTTCCAGTGTTCTGAAACAAGCCCTTATGAAAGGTTCTTTTATCCCCCTCAAATGGGGTGTGATACATTGAAAAGAACCGGTCTAGTGACTACACATAGTAAAGGTCTATTCAGATGCCAAATATTATAAGTTTGCCCTCAGTTTTTAGTCAGAAATATGTCTGTTTTAGTACTCCCAATGGCATGACCTTGACAGTAAGTTCAAATTGCATGCTCTCTGTTACAAAAGCAAATGGTAAGAGAATATAGCTTGTAATTAATTGTAACCCTCTTACAACCATATCAAGTTACTTTTTACATATATTACAGAGCAAGCTACAAAAGACTCAATGTAGTTCAAAATAGCTTTATAAGGAAATAGTAAAATGTTCTCAGATTGTCTTGTCAGGGCATAACTTTATTTTGTATATGTGGGTTCTGTGTGTGTGTTTGTGTATGTGTGTCTGTCTGTCTGTCAGTCTAGGTCTGTGTGTATCTGAGTATTTGTGTCTGAGTGTGTGCATCTGCCTATCTATGTCTGTGTGTGTCTGTGTCTGTCTGTATCTGAATGTACTTCTGTTTTAGTATTTGTATGTGTGTGAATGGGTGTGTATGTATGATGTATGTCTATGTGTGTGTTATCTGTATGTGTGTAGGTGTCTGTCTGTGTGTGTCTGTGTGTCTCTGACTCTCTCTGTCTCTGTGTGCATGCATGTGTGCTTGTGTGTGTGTGTGTGTGTGTGTGTGTGTGTGTGTTTGTGTGTGTGTGTGTGAATGGGTGGCAGCAGGACCAGGATCAACCTTTCTCTGCCTTCCTGGCACTGAGATTGAAAGCATGTGTCACCATATCCATTTTTTTTCTTTCTTTGAAACGAGAGTTCTGTGGATTGAACTCAGGTCTTCACGATTGCAAGGCAAGCACTTGACTAAGTTATCTACTTCCTCTGCCAGACTCCATGATGGGAATTCCATGGCTCCTGGATATATAGATTAGAATGGAGGGTGTAGACACTAAAGACCAACAGAAACCTTTTAAAAAGGAAATGTATCCAAGCAGCTCCACATTCAAGACCTTCTGAGAAGCGGAGTTAACATGCCATGGCCTTTGTGGTATTTCTTAACCCAAGTCAGGTGGGTTTGTGTTTGAGCTACACACACTGTAGGTGTGAGCCCTTGGAGATGGGACTCTGGGGTTACATGCGACTCTGAACACAATGAAAGAAAAGCTTCGAGCATTCACCCTGGTGAAGACAGAGCAAAAAGACAGCCATTACCCGTAATTCAATTGGTGATACATGGTGTCCTTACAAGGTCTTTAAATAATTTACTAAATTAAAAACCTCTATAATTATGAACAGGGTGCACAGTGGGAATGAAAATTAAGAGGACCCTCAAGGCCAGTGAAAGGAGGACTTTAGGAATCCATATTGATTCAACCCCCTAGCCTCCCAATGTGGCCTGTCTCTACATTATTGTCTGCTGATTTCCATGCCAATGGCTTGCTTCAAATCAACTTGGAGAACAGAATTAGTCTTCTAACTCAGCGACTCCCTGCAACATGCTTCTCTGATCCGTCTGCTATAAGTGAAGATATATAGTTACAGAACCAAGTATTTTCTTCTGTGAAGACTAAGATTTTATCTTCCTCATTACAAAGTCACAACATTCACACGTACTCATTACATGCATCTGTAACAACGTCTATACAATCTGTGTTGTTGTTTCGTTTTTAGAATCCGACTGTACAATTTATCTCAGTGTCTGTGGTAAGATTCTCCTCTCTGGTCCTCAATTTCTCAGTGTAACGTACTGATGCAAGCTCTGGACACACCTTGTTTTACAGAAGTAACCGATGCGATCATCCTATCAAAGTTGTAACTTTCTTCAACATTTATAAGGACAGTTCTCAGCCTTCTTTTACAATGCATTTTAAAACTGCTTGTTTTTAGAACAAAACTAAGTAAAATTTTCGCTATCAATTGAGAAAAAGAAAAGAGCCATCCAAATTAATAAAAATAGATGATTTTTTTTTAAATTGTATTCTATGATATCTGATGCACGCTCATGACTATTGATTGGGTGTTTTCCTGGAATGTTCTCTTAGGGGCTAATTGTTGAACAGAACACTTTTTTCTTGCTGACACCCCACACCCAGTTGTTAATTCCTCAGCATGAGGAGTTGTTTGTTCACTAGGACATGGCCAAATAGAATCCATACTGTGTGAACAGGCTGTTTGGTGGTCTCTGTATACATAAAGCAAGTTCAGGAGAGTGGGAAAAAAAAAATCAGTGAAGCAGTCATTTAAACTAAAACATCCTTAATAATCTGAAATTATTGAGACCATTGAGGAAGTCAACCACAAAAACTATAATTTATGATGTCTAGAGAGGCGGCTGTGTAATGATGAATTAATTATAGTCACATGTGCTCACTGGACTAGTCTGTGGAAATACCAGGTTTTCTATGTAACAATAGAAATGTCAGATTGTGTTTTTTTTTTTTTTTTTTTTTTTTTTTTTTTTAGTACTCTATGCAGCAATGGAAATGTCAGAGGAGGTTCATTGGACCATTCTTTGTAACAATAGAAGTATCAGAAGATTTTTATTTAACTATTTTATGTAGCAATGGAAAGGTCAGTGGACCTTTTGAAGCCATAACACTGTCCACACTTCAAGGTTGCTTTAAAAAAATTTTTTTTTCATTCTTAGGGAACAAGCACCTGGATAGCTTAGCCACACCATGGAGACCGAGATGTCCGAGGCTGCTAGCACCCCACACAGTATCACAATTTCTTCCCATGACAGCGTCTTACAATCCATTCAGAAGAATTTTTTTTCTCTCCTTTACAGGTTACCAGCCAGTCTTGTCTGGTCAGCAGGGCTTCCAAGGCCTGATGGGAGTACAGCAGTCAGCACACAGCCAGGGTGTGATGAACGGTCAGCAAGGAGCCCCGGTGCATGGTGTGATGGTCTCTTACCCAACCATGTCTTCTTATCAGGTGTGTGCCAGCAGCAGCTGGCGGGGGGAGCTGGCCACAAACTCACACTAGTCAAAACAGAAGTTATAGGAAGTTGCAGGTGTGGAGCAGTTAGTGGGGTCATGGATGGTTGACCCATGCACCCATTAGTTCACTTTGAGTTGAGACTTACAATTCAAATGTCAGGGCGTTTTTAATGCTATGCTGGGCTTGCTTCCATAAAAACTGTTCTTGGAAGGAAATTCTTTGACGCTCTATTCCAGAAGACCTTTGGGAACTCTGTCGAAATGATACTTGGTAGAAAACCATTATGGCGATTTCTCCACCATATTTTATCTACTCAAGTAAACTTCTTTCTACTGGAGTTGCAAATTATCACAGGTTTTTAAGTGGTGTCTCAGATGCATTTAAAGCAAACTGATGCAGGCACAATTCCATTCTGCAGGTCAGAGCACATATTGAGTCTTTAACACATCTTGTGTGTGCTTTTGTAATTCAGAACCTGAAGCCTCCAAGAATGAGAAATGATGAAGGAGGGAAACGGTTTGGCCATTCAAGTTAGCTGTACTGGGTGCTTCTAGCTTTAAAGAAACTACACTCAAGCTTTCTATGTGGACAAAACCTTCCTTCCTGCTGCTTCTTCTCATGAAAACAGAAAGGGGCATGTTTTTCCACACTGAGAGATAGCAAGAGGGGTGTCCAGATGCTGTGTTGGGGCAAAGGAAGGAGCAGAGGAGGGAAGAGGGGAGAGAAGGCAAAAAGACTTTGTACTTGCAAGCATGTGCTGCATCCCGGAATCTCTCCCTGCCATACTGTCAGAGGTCCTTTGACAGAGATGTACTTGTCCAAATGGTGCCCATGTATGTTCGACCTGTGGTTCACAGGCTACATGCAGCCCATGATTCCTGTGAATGTAGCACACGTATTCATAAGCCATAGTACCCTGTACCGGTGTCAAGAGTTGTACAGTCAGACAGGTTAAGTGACTTTCTCCAAGCGAAATAGCTAATAAATGATAGATATAGGACTAGGGATCTGTTCAGTGGATCTCAAACACTTGAGCGGTATTTATGACACCATCCCCCTCCCTGAACACATTAAACAGCATTCTCACACTTGTATCTCCCACAGGTGCCAATGACCCAAGGTTCTCAAGCAGTGCCCCAGCAGACATACCAACCGCCAATCATGCTGCCCAGTCAGGCAGGCCAAGGGTCACTCCCAGCCACCGGAATGCCTGTGTACTGTAACGTCACACCGCCAACCCCTCAGAACAACCTAAGGTTGATGGGTCCACACTGCCCCTCCAGCACAGTTCCCGTCATGTCCGCTAGTTGCAGAACAAACTGTGGGAACGTGAGCAACGCAGGCTGGCAGGTCAAGTTCTGAGAGCTCAGGCTGCCTGCCGTCCACTTCATCAGATGTTAACTCACAGCCTTCAAAGGAAGAGGAGACTGACGACTGGCTGAGGACTTCCATATACACTCAACGTGCAAACGATTGCTGCTGGTATTCTGTACAAACTAATCAAAGACTAATACACACATTAGCTGGTTTATGGTGCATATTTCCGTCATGTCTGCTAGGTATGCCGTTCTAGCTTAGCTAGTGACATGAACTCATCAAGGTAAGATTTTCTCCTACCACTGAATACCACTGTGTAGATTACAATATCCCTGATTCGGATTAGTTTTGTACTTCGTGTTGAGTTTGTGATGCTAAAAGTATTTAAAAATATATATAAACTAAATCACACGGTACCAAAGCTGAAATGGAAAAAGGAAAGAGTTAAGGAATGGAAGGAATAATTTATATACACTATAGAGTTTTCTTTTTTAAATGGATATATATGGTATTGTAGTGTTTAATCCAAATAAAAGCTTATTTGACCTTACGGAGGAAGGTCATGTTTTTACCACCAGTTTGTTTCCGTCTCTCTTTCCGTGTGCTGTTTACCTATTTTGTTAATGGTTTCATTAGCAGATAGATGTTAATTTTACAGAATAACATTTTCATACTTGTATAGCATGCATTTCGATCACATTAAAACTCAGTGTCTCCTCAAACGCTCCTCGATACCCTCCCTCTTCTCAGTTAGCTCCACTGCCTCCACACACTGTCTGTCTGTCTGTCTTTAATGAATCAATGAGGGTTTTTTTGGGGGTTGGGATAGGGAGGCTTTATTTGACTTACACTTCAATATTGTGGCTTGTCACCAATGGAGGTCAGGACAGGAACGCAAACAAGGCTGGAACCTGGAGGCAGGAGCCCTTGGAGGGGTGTTTCTTACTGACTTGCTCTGAATCAATGAGTTTCACTAGGGCTTTTTACAGAAGCAAGGACAGGGGATTGTTTAAAGGAGCTTGTACAATTACCCTCTTAGAGAGGAAGTGTCTTTATCCCCCATCAACCATTAACTACCTATAAGTCCTCAGAGAGGGGCAGGGATTCATAAACCTCCCCTTCCCATGACAGGATGTTGACAGATTCCATTTTGTGTAGGTAACTGAAGATGCTGTGAGCTCAGTCAGGCCACTCTGTATCAGGTCTAGAAGATAGTGTTCCAAGAAAGTCTGCCTCTTCCGCCATCTCTTACATTCTCTCCATCCCTTCCCCCACAATGGTCCCTGTGTCTTGGAGGGATCATATAGAAATCTAATTTTGGCTGAACATTTGCTATGAGTTTGTGCTCTACTAGTGTCCATGTTGTTCTTTCTTGGAGTCACCTCATGGATGCTATATGGAAAAGTGGTTCCCAGGCATTTTGAGTTGACTAACATCTCTCTGAGAGATGCTATAAGCAAATATTAGTATCAAGAATAAGCCCTCATCTTGATAGCATCATAAGGGCCATGAATATAAGTTGAAATCTGTGCCATTGTTTTTAATTTTAAAAATATTGGAGGTAGCCGGGCGTGGTGGCGCACGCCTTTAATCCCAGCACTTGGGAGGCAGAGGCAGGCGGATTTCTGAGTTCGAGGCCAGCCTGGTCTACAAAGTGAGTTCCAGGACAGCCAGGGCTATACAGAGAAACCCTGTCTCGAAAAAAACAAACAAAAAAAAAATGGAGGTGTAGAGCTATATTTTATCTACTAGGAAATTCTAAATGTTGCTGATACAAATACCTACTCTACATCTAGACTTTTTCTGTCTTTGCTGGAGTTAAACTATGTGTCTAGTAAAGATAAATTTCTTATTAATATAGAAAAGGCAGAGCCTGATTCCTCCTGCTATACTGAACCATGCACTCCAATGTACTATGGGTTTGGACAGTGAGCCAACATCTCCAAGTTGTTGGCATTTGGTTTGGTAACTGAAAAATAATGTATATAGCAACTATTTAATCACAAAGGCTAGAACATCTGCAAAGCAAATATGCAAAGCCTATGGCTATCCAACCCCCCGGTGTATAATTCCCTATGGCATCTATGGTTAAAACTGAGTTAGGACAACATTTAAAAATTAATAACTGAACTCTGGACTCTGAGGGTTAGCCCTTGGAAAGATGTCTCTTTGAGGGAATGAAACCACAGAGCTTTCATCTTAATACCACAGGATAATAATTCCTCTGTTGTTTATATTTCCTCCCTAAATATGCATTAGGGGAATGGCATCAGGGAAATTCTCATCGGTTTTCATTTGATCACACTGTATACTCTGGACTTTTCGTTTTCATGTTGTTTAGCTGTTGGTAGAGTTTATCACTTAAAAACTCTACTTAGTAGATTATCATTTCTTTCTGTCTATCGTCCTCGTCTTCCCTTCAAGGGGGGCTTTTGTGCTATTCTAATTATCTCTACTTGTGAAGTCTGCTCCATTTTCCCATATTTGGCTTTACTTAATTTTTCATCATCATAATCCCTGACCATGAAAAGCATTATAAGAATATTTCTTTTCTTTTTTTTTTTTAACTGAGCCATTGAACCACTAACCACACTGAGGAAAGTCAGCACATGTTCTTAGCTAAGATCTTTCCCTAATGGGAAGAGGGTCTTGGCCAACATGGATTCATTTTCTAATTACAGTTATTTGTTTATTTATTTGTTTGGGGTGTGTGTGTGTGTGCATATGTGCACACATGCCCTGGTGCACATGTGAAAGTCTCAGTACAATTTTCAGGAGTCAGTTTTCTCCTTCTACCTCATGGGTTCTCCAGATGGCCACCTGACAGCATGCACCTTACCCTTTGATTTAACTCACCAGCCAATATTCACTGAAAAAAATTTCTCTATTTAGGCTTTAGACTTTGACAGTAATTCTAAAATCAAATAACCAAAACGCTTACCCTTCCCCATAGAACTCTGGGAAACTTTGGTTTTTATTTTACGGTCCCTTAGAATTGCGGAGCCACTTACGTGCTGTAGATTTAAGCCTTATATATGTTAATGGTAAAGATGGGTTTTATATTACATACGTTTTATTATATATGCTTCTTTCAGTACCCTTTTCCCTGGTACCTTCACTTTTTTGTTGTTGTTGTTGTTGACACAAGATCAACCATGTAGCTTTGGCTGCCCTTGAACTCATTATGTAGATCAGCTTGTCCCCACCTCACAGAGATCCATCTGCCTCTCTCTCTGCTTCTCTGCCTCTCCGCCTTTCTGCCTCTCTGTCTCTCTGCCTCTCTGCCTCTGTGCTTCTCTGCCTCTCTGCCTCCCATGTTGTAATTAAAGGCAATGTACTATCATGCCTTAATTCTAGTATTTTCTTGCACCAGGATATTTAAATTGGCTATGTGGGGTGATGGTTCTGTAACTGAAGCATATTCAGAATTTAATTTACTGTCAAGAGAACACTCAATATGTTTTTCATCTTGGTTAATAATTTTATCTCCATCGTATTTTTTTAATTACAGATTATTCAGTTTATAAGCTTAGGTGGCGATATTAATATACAGACACTTAGAAAAATAAACACATGAATAGATGATTAAAGTAATCTCTAATGATCTCTTACACCTCTGTGTGAATGTAAAAGGGTGCACTGGTGACTTGTGTAAATGTTTATTACATAGTTGAATATATCATAGTTATTCGGGACTATTTAAAACAGGAGTACAACCACTTTGAGCTACTTTGCCTTGCTCTTGCAGATGCTGTCTTGGCTGCTCTGACAGTTGCTAGGAAATGCTCTGACTGGCATGCTAGCTTGCTGTTGCTTAATATACTTCTGCAGGACCTGAGGTGAGGTAGGAAAGAATGGACCAGCATTACAAAAATAAGATTACATAACTGAGAGTATAATTTGAAGGCTGAAATAGAGCTGTAAATCACCATTAGAAATGTGAGCCCTTTGTGAAAAACACATTCTTAAAAGCATGATTTGGAAAAATCAAATAGAATGAAGGGGCAGCAACAGAAATGAAATTTTGAGCTTTCATATGGGCGTGTTTAGATTCTGACTCATCTCTTGACAACAACCAAATTGTGATGGATATGTGGGCACTCCATCCTCCTCCTCCCTCTGCTCCACACACAGGTCCATGAGGAGGATACAGTGGCTGCTCTGCCAGTCACTTGTTCCCTGGCACTTTTATCACAGATGGTTTGGATCATTTACAAACCAGAGTTGACACTGGAAATGCTTCACCTTCAAAGCAAAGCAGAAAGCTAGCACTGGGGATTCTCAAACTGCAATAGATACAATATTCAATATAAACTGAAAATAAGTGTCTTATTTCCTAAAGTGTTTTCCTTGGAACACTTTTTTTTTTTAAATCTGTGCACGTGTAATGTTTGGCTTCCAGTTTTAACAAGCAGGGTATGGTAGTTCACACCCAGCACTGGAGGATGCAGAGGCAAGCAGATCCCTGAGCTCAAGCCCAACCTAATCTCAGACACATACACACATATGTGTATATATATATATATATATATATATATATATATATATATTTCATATGTATGTATCTATCTATATATGTATACACAGATATATTTCTCACACACACACATATATATATATATATATATATATATATATATATATATGCCAGGCCCATGCACACCATGACATGTGTGTGGATCCTAGAAGTCAGCCTCAGGTGTCAGACATTTTCTTACTAAGACTGGGTCTCTGGCTCCTTGATGAGTGTGACAGGCTAACTAAGCCAAGGGCCCTTGAGGAGCCTCCTGTGTCCAACTTCACCTTTGCCTTCTCACTGGAGACATGCTACACTCCATCCCACATACAGCTTTATGGAGGTGTTACAGATCAAAACTCAGGTCCTCACGCCTGTGCAGCAAGTATCTCGACCACTGCGCCTTCTCCTTGAGCCCAGAACACTTTGTGTTCCCTGCTACTTAAAGCTGCTCTGTGAAGCAATCATAGAGAGGAAAGGGCTGTCAAGGTCAATTAATATTGTTAAAACCTATGTGGTTTCTGGCAACCTTTAACCTATTAACTCATATTATGAATTTCCAAAAGGCAGCCACAATTTTAATAGTTTTGCTAAAAACTGACCTTTGTTCACAGACAATATCAAAAGACTAATGTTGTGAGGAGCTGGTTAAGAAAATGTATCAGAAGTAGTGATGTCTCTGCAGTTCAGTACAATAGCTATTCTTACAGAAAAAAAAATGGTTTCAATTCCCAGCATCCACATGACAACTTATACCCATCGGGAACACTGGTCCTAGGGGAACCTCAGGCCCTCTTCTGGTCTCCTTGTGCACAAAGCATGCATATGCCACACAGATATTCATGCAAGAAAAAAAAACAGATATTTTAAACAGGTGTGTGTGTGTGTGTGTGTGTGTGTGTGTGTGTGTGTGTGTGTGTGTCACAAGCAAGGAATGATGGCTCACACCCAACAGTGAAGGGGGCAGAGGCAAGCAGATCTCTGACTTCAAACCCAGCCTGATCTACAAAGTGAGAACTTGTCATATAGATATATAATTTATATTCACATGTATTCATGTATTATAATATGAAAATTCTAAAATAACATATTTATATTGTTGCTTTAATTTCAATAGCAACAATGCTCTATCTCTAAATGCAACACCACAACCCCACTTCTGACAGCTTTTGGCATTGCTAAACTGCACCACGGCATGCTATATGAGTAAATCTGGAAGGAATTGCTATAAAACCATATTTCTACATTATCAGTTTTGAATTACAAAGACTTTACCTGTATGTTTATATCTGTGGATGTGTAGTCATGTAGGCATAAAGTACATGGATATGGTTGTTTCTGATGATTCTTCATCCCTCTGTGTGGTCAAAGGCAATGAGAGTAATTTATAATATAATTTATTCATCATGCTCTCACTGGGTCCTTACTGCCATGGTTAGTTTTCTTCAACTTGGCACAAGCCAGAATAATCTGAAAAGAAGGGACCTAAATTGAGGAAATATAGGTATCAAATTAGTCTGTGGGCATGTCTCTGGAGAATATTCTTGGTTAATTATTGATATGAGAGGCCTGAGCTCACTCTGGCCAGCACGAGCCCTGCCCAGTTGTCCTGGTGTTATAAGAAGACAGGCTGAGCAAGCCACTAAGGACATCTCAATATGCGGGGCTCCTCCATGGTCTTGCTTCAGTTCCTGCCTCCAGGGTCCAGCTTGAATTCTTACCATGACTCCCCTCAAAGAAGGCTATGATGTGGAAGTATAAACAGAAAGAAGAAGAAAAATATCTTTCCTCTCTAAGTTGCCTTTGGTCATGGTGTTTGTCACAGCAATAGAAATCAAAATAGGATACTTCTCAGTAGTTGCAAGGCACTGACCCACTCACTGTTCATGAAGCCTCTGCCTTAAGAAGCTTCTGAATTTTAAGAATAAATTGTGTCTGTGTTTCAGTAAATACAAATACATTAGCCATGGGACTCATCTGAAGAATCACATAAAAATAAGAATGTGAAGAAGAAAACAAGTTATCTATCTGTGATTCTATGAGGCCGTTGTCCTGCCCTACATTGGATACATGGAATTGGGGTTTGCAGAGATGGGTGTGAGTGTGTTCTAATCCTGGCTAAGAGGAGTGCCTGTAGGGCAAAGAAACACAAGAAAAGGTGAAATATAATTCAGAGTGTTTGGAGTGGAAGGCAACTGAGTAGAATCGATGGAGTGGTGCATCCTGGGAAGTGTAGTGGTTTTGGCTGCCCTGACCCAGAACAACAGGCAGAGGAAACAGGAAATCAGCAGCTTAGAAAAACATCCCAATATAAAAGTATTATGATATCAGCCATGGGTTCATAAAAGAAGTATATATGTAATATGTAAAGAAGTATATATATATAATATGGGATACATTTTAAAGGGGTTGTCACTCAGAGACCATAGACGAACACAAACAGGCAAGGTCTCTCTTATCATGCCAAAGCTACCATTGTTATCATGGAACAAACCAGAACGCATCTCTTCCCTGGGCTTGGACCACTCAGCAGTTTTACTGTGGGCACAGCAAAGCTTTAGAGCCTTCTGCATCAGCACATGGAGATGCCCTACTATTGCTTGATTTTCCCTAGAAAGACTCAAAGAAATACCCATTCACCAAGGGCACAGAGCCAGGACAGACCACAGACAGGATTCCATCTAAGTTCAACTCAATGACCCTGTGCATTATTACTGTGACTTACAGGAGCATCAGTGACTAAAAGAAACAGGGTAAACGACACACACCTCTCCCCTGCCCCCTCCCAACCCCCGAAACTTGTGGGAAGGTGGGTAGGTCTGATCCTCTGAGGTTCCCATGCCTGTGATCTTAGCCATTCTCCCTGAAGATGACAATGATCATGTCCGACCCAGAGAGAGCAGCTACAGAGCATGGGGAACCTACACTGTCAGGATATGAGAACAGCCTGGGCTACAACTGGAGAAATCATGGGAG
Source organism: Mus pahari (assembly GCF_900095145.1). Lineage (NCBI taxonomy): Eukaryota > Metazoa > Chordata > Mammalia > Rodentia > Muridae > Mus > Mus pahari. Next base: position 105,396,750 of record NC_034599.1, on the reverse strand, counting down.
AGTCGCTGAGCCTCCAGCACAATTTGATCATTAGTGATCCACTATGACATGCGATAGTTGCTTTCCATGGTCCTATATTGGAAAAATGATGAGAACAGGCATCCATTTTATGGCTTGGGATTTTGCCTCCATAATCCTATGGAAATCACGCCTTCCACATAAGATCAGGGTAGTTAGCTTCATTCCACATTTTTAAACTTTTTTACTTTTGGCTGGGGGTCTGCATGCCTCTCACCTGGGAGGGATTGTATTGCTGGAGGTTTGACAATGTCAAAAAAAAAACACCCTATTTTCCAATAGTTCTCACTATTAATGTCTACCTCAAACTTACACCTCTGTCTACTTCCAGCAGGGTCTGCAACCTCAAATAATTCCTGTAATGCTTTCTATAAAACTGTCACTCTAGGAGCCTATGTCCTTTGCTCTTCCCTATCCTGTGAGGCAGGGCAGCTGCCGGTCTCGCGTGGAGATACAAAGATAGTGGTATGTCAGTAACCCTGAGGACGAAGCCTCGGAGAACGTCCTGATGTTTACATTTGCTATTTGATTTGGTTTTGTAAGCTTATATCGAATTTTACTTTTCAGGGTGGAAAGAGGTCAGACTTGGAAAAGACAGAAGGAGACGTCAGTCAGGAGGGGGTGTTATATGTATCTGCCACACAATCTAGGAACAAACTGGGACTCGTCGGGTATTCAAAGTGTGAATAGAGACATTATGCACTGGCCTAGGCTACTTGGGCTGGAGGAAAAAAAAACACATTTTATTTCTTTGTTAATTAATGAATTAATTCATTCATTCCCTTATTCACCTAATAAACTGATTGATTTGTTTATATACTGTCAGGCAGCACAAACCCAAGGCAAGCCCTGTACCCTGAGCTGCACCTCCAACTAAGAAATGCTGGGGTTTTTTTGCATTTAATTTCAAAGCCTCATCCTTTCAGTTTCTGAGGGTATAAGTTGGGATGAGATGGCCTTTAGATACTAGGACATGGAGAACTTGGGGAGGGAGAAAATGAGACCAGATTCACAAAGGTCCTAACATTAGCAGTAACGTAGCCAGGTGCAGAGTAGATGCTCAGCGGGTAAAGCATTTGCTGCAGGAGTGCAAAGACCTGAGTTTCCATCCTATGAAGACAGCATAGCAGCATGTGCATGCCTCTGACCCCGATGCTATGAGGCAGAGTCAAGAGGATGCCGGGGGTTGCTGGCAGGCAGGCAGGTCTACCCTAAATGGTGGGCTACAGGTTCAGTGAGAATCCCTGTCAGAAAATGAGAGACCACTAAGCAACTGAGGTTAATTCCAGTGTCAATCACTGGTGTTCACATGACCTGCACAGGCAAATGCACCTACATGTGCACTACACACATGTACACACACATACACACACACACACACACGTGATACAATACACTACACATAGGTACACTAAACAAACAAAAACAAATTAATAATCGAACAAATAAACAAATGGAGAAGGCAGCTTGTTATTAAGTTCAGAATCACATTTTTTATTTCTAACATACCATAACACGTCCCAACATGACAGATCTACATGCGCGTGAAGGGCAAACTGCAACAAACAGCTCAATCTGTGACCCAGAGGAATTTTACCATAAAGACTTTGAAGTCCTCAAGCTTGGATTGCATGTTGTTCCCCAAAGACCCCCCCCTCCACACACCTCGGCTTCTTGGCTGCCCACTGACGTTGGTCTTCCTATAGCTGGGGGAAGCAAAGCGATGGGCAGGTCTGTTTCTGAAGCTATATTCCCTCCCTTCCCATGGAAGGATAGGAATGTCACCTACTGCAGGCTCAGGTTCCTTGATGGCACTGTGTGCTTGCCCTAGTGTTTCAGCATGGTCAGAGATATGCTGTGTGCAACAGGGCCACAAATTGCTTTCAAAAGCTGGTGAAAACTCAGTAAGAAAATCACCCACCTTTCTCACAAGCATCGTGATCACCTGTCCCTATCACGTGTTGTCCATTTTTGAATCAAGAAGTACGAAGCCACATTTTCAAATGAGATGTGGGAGCCAATTTCACCCCCCTCTGAAAGGGAAGGGAATTACTAAAGGTGCTTAATAGTAATGTAATAGAGAGCAATGGCCTGAGACTGGAAAAATAGGCCATTCAAATTGGACATTAAGAAAATTTCACTCGAAGCTAGGGCAATTATACAATGAAATAATTTCCTCGGGGAGAGGCAGTGAGATGCTTTTAAAGCAGTTGTTTAAGTGAGCACAGCTGAGAACCCCACAGCTGAGCCTGCCCAAAGATCAGTTTGTGATTGATTGCCTTGGCTGCCTGGATGCCATCTGCCCTGGAGATTTACCTGACTCAGTTAGGCAACACCTTTCCTTCCCGGATGTAATCATCACTGGGATTGGTCACATCCACATCGGGGAGGGCCCTGCCAGGCTCAGGAGGACTCAGATACCTGCCTTCAAGTCTTTTCCATGCAAAATCCAAAGCCCGAAGATGATCCCAGGGAAAGGCAAGGGATTATAGGGCCTGCATTTGCAGCAACGCTGTGTCAAGATAGCATTGTAAGATATTTTGGTGTGACTGCGTACATGTGAATGCAAATAGGTAACACTAGGAGCATTCATGCTGTCTTACATGAGATCTACTTTGATTGGCTACTGTGTCTATGTGCAATCTCATTTAAATGCTCTTGCAGAAGTAACTGATATAGTTATTTTAGTCATTACCAATCATTCTGTGTTACTAGCAAAAGGGGTGTAAACCATCGCTAGTCCTTCACATCCCTATGTGACAGACCCTTTCCCTGCTGGCAGAAATCCTAAATATTCTAGATCCTCACATGTAATGTGCTTGTTAGCTTTTGCTCTTTGGTTTATCTTTTCATTTTTCCATTTTTATTATTTTGGCACCTGGACATGTTCTCTAATCATTTGGGAAAAGAGAACACCAATTGAGAAATTTTCTCCATCAGATGGATCTGTCAGCAAGTCTATTGGACATTTTCTTGATTAATGATTGATACGGGAGGGCCCAGCTTCCTGTGGGTGGCGTCACCATAAACAAGTGGCCCTGGGTTGTCTAAGAAAGCGGCAAAAGGAGCAAGCCGGTAAGCCACAGCCCTTCACAATCTGTCTACTTCAGTTCCTGCTTCATACACACTTAATAAAAATAAATAAGTCTTAAAGGAGGTAAACATTAAAAATAATCATAGAGTGAATCCTAACTAAATTAAAATTTTCTTGTTGAGGAATGCTGCAGTACTTAGTAAGAGCAAATGCTAGCACTGGGCTTCCCAGCAGCCAAAGTGAAAAGAGAAAATATGATGAACCACATGGCGCTTAGGCATAGCAGAGAGAATGATACTGTTTCCTTGGGAAGAAGATGAACTCTCTCTGGTAGTTCTTTGTGAGTGGTTATCTACGAAGAATTATCAGAAGGAAGGAATCACAGAGCTATTTCAACTCAGAGTCAGAGGATGAAGGACAGCCAGTCCCAAGGCAAGCATTAAACCACAGCTGATGATCCAGCTCATACAGTGTGTGGGAAGGAACAGAAAACAGAGAAATTGGATTCTGGAACACAGAGAGCACTCCTGGAGACCATGACAAAATTAATCTGTGAGATAAGGAAATGTAACATGGTTAATAATGACATCAAGGTGTCCACACTTCAAACTAGCAAGCAAGGAAGCATAGAGAATAAGCAGTAGTTAAAAAACCATCTTAGCCACAGAATCTGACTTTCTCTCCATGGACACAGTGCAGAGACATGTCTTGGACAGGAGGCTCTGCTCAGTACAGGCACAAGCATTGTGGACAGAAACAGGATCTCTCCTCCCGTGGCCAAAATTCAATCAATATGCAATGTGCCCTTGACAGCCTTATCCATGGAAGTACACAGTAAGATGAGTGTTGTCACCAGTCAGGTGTGTTTTTAATAAACACTACACAGATGTACTAGAGTTTTACAAATCTGTAGTTTTGGATCTAAGACCTGGCTCATGTCTGGGAACTAAACACTGGGGTTTAGTTTTGGGCCGAGTGAGTGTCTTCAGCTTCTACTGTTCCACTCATGCTGTTTCTTTTCTATTTTTAATTAATTAATTATTTTAATAAACAATAATAATCAATTAATTAAAATTCTATTTATTTTACATCCCTATCTAGGCTTCCTCTCCCTCCCTCCTTTTCTCCTCATTTTCCCTCCATCCCAATCCTCCAGTCCTCTCTTTCTCCTCAGAAAAGGGGAAGCCTCCCATGGATGTCAATCCCTCTTGGCATATCAAATTGCAGTAGGATTAGGTGCGTCTTCTCCTATGGTGGCTAGACAAGGCTGACCAGTTAGAGTAAAAGGATCCAAAATTCAGGCAACAGAATCAGAGACAGTCCCTGCTCCTGCTGTTAGGAGTCCCACACGAAGACCAAGCTGCACAACTGTTACATATGTGCAGAGGGCCCAGGTCTGTCTGTCCCATGGCAGTTCAGTCTCTGTTTGACACTTCAGTCTCTGTGGACCCCTACGATCCCTAGGTTTTCTTGTGGTGTCCTTGGCCTCTCTGGCTCCTTCAGTCCTTCCCCTCCTTTTCCACAGGATTTCCCAGGTTCCACCTAATGTTTGGCTGTGGGTCTCTGCATCTGTTTCCATCAGTTACTGGGTGAAGCCTCTCAGATGAGTTACGCTGGGCACCTGTCTGCAAGCATAGCCGAGTATCATTAATTGTGTCAGGGGTGGACTCTCTCTCAAGGCATGAATCTCAAGATGGGCCAGTCACTGGCTAGTTTTCCCTCAATTTCTATTCCATCTTTACCCCTGCACCTCTTGTAGGCAGGAAAAATGGTGAGTCGAAGGTTTGTGTCCCAATCCCTCCACTGGAAGTCTTTTCTGGTTAGGGACTTCATGAAACTGGAAAGCTTCTGTAAGGTAAAGGACACTATCAAAACTACAAAACGTTAGCCTACACAATGGAAAAAGATCTTCACCAACTCTCATCCAACAGAGGGCTCATATCCAAGATATATAAAGAACTCAAGAAACCAGACAGCAACAAACCAAATAACCTAATTAAAAATGGAATACACATCTAAACAGAGAGTTCTTAACAGAGGAATCGCTAATGGCTAAGAGGCACTTAAAGAAATGTTCAACAGCCTTAGTCATATACCCAAAAGATGCCCCACCATCCCACAAGGACACTTTCTCAGCTATGTTCATAGCAGCTTTATTAATAATTGTTCCTCAACTGAGAATTGGATTAAGAAAATGGGGTACATTTACACAGTGGGATATTACTCAGCTATTAAAAACAATGACATCATGAAACATGTAGGCAAATGAATGGAACTAGAAAAGATCATCCTGCGTGAGGTAACCCAGACCCAGAAAGAAAAACTAGTATGTACTCACTTATAAATGTATATTAGTCATAAAATACAGGATCCAATCCACAGACTCAAGGAAGCTAAGTAACAAGGAGGGCCCAAGGAAGGATGCTTGAATCTCACTGAGTAGGGGAAATAGAATAGACATTAGAGTGGGGATATGGGTGGTAAGGGGAGCAAGAGGGATCTAATGCAGGGAGGATGGGGGATACTAGGATACCAGCAGACAGTGTCCTGGGCATTCCCCTCATACCTGTCACAGTAGTGCCTGCAGCCTTTAACTTTTGGTAGCTGGGGACTTTCACTGGGCACCATCACTCTAGATAACCATCATCCTCCAGGTCACTCATTGATACGCCTAGCTCTCTACCACTCCTGCTATTTTCCAGCCTCTGTTGGAATAATGATAGTGATACCTTCTCTCGAGCCCATCCTCATGAGCTACTATGATGACTCAACTCCTCAGTACTCCCACGGAAGATACCTCCTGCAGGTATTTTGTAACACATCTACTGCCAACTAGCCATCCCCTTACCTGATGTCCCCCTCCATCAACTCCCTCTCACACACAGTAAACGGAGTTTCCTCCTTCCTCATACCAATCATCATGTTCTCTAACAGACTCTCTGCTGAGTGCTGGTCACATAAATACATGTCATTGCCGGGGAGTCTGAGAGACATGTGCCTCGGTAGAGAGCTACTTGGACACAATAACTCTACAATATGTAAACAGAAACACCAAACCTTTCCTGTCTCTCAAGATAAACTGAGGCTAAATGAAAAGATTACTAAGATGCCTTAGTTATGATGGAATGAATAGAAAAAGAAAAAGTCACAAAAACTGAAAATAAATAAAAATAGTCACAGATATAGAATATTCAAATTTTAATTATCAGAGACTGGTAAATGATGCTTTATTGCAGCAACTGAAACTATTCTAGAGAGATGATGCCATAACTTGAGACATATTGCCAGGAATCTCCAAAAGTATATCCCCATATCCATAAGAAATTATCATTGTCAAAGAAAATGAATTTTTAGGAACAGGATAAGGAAATTGTTTTATTAAATATAAAAAACATTTTCTAAGATTGTATGGTAAGTGTAGAGTGTATGTTATTGGCAGAGCATTTACCCAGCATGTGTAAAACCCTGGTTTGATTCTTACAAACACACACACACACACACACACACACACACACACAAATGGAGTGGGGGGGCTTCACAGTGTCAACACATTAACAAAGTAATATATTCAAACAAATAAATCACAGCATCTAGAAACAGAAACCTGTGAAAATGTTTCAATACAAACTATAAAACCATTTACAAAAAGGAACAATGCTGAAACATTCTCTATGAAAAATAAAACTAGACCTCTATTGCACAAGGTAGCCATAAATAAATAACCTTAAGGTGAAGTAAATCATAAATGAAAAAAATCAAAGAAATGAAATGTCAGAAGAGCCATTAATGGCATCCTCATGACCTCAGTGTATATACTGAATTTTCTAGAAAACACATGGGCTAACATAAAACAAAAATTTTAATGAATTTTGATCCCATGAAATTTAAAATTTCTTTATAAAGTATCACTATGGCAAGATATAGAAAGAAGATTTCATTAGGAGATATGATATGTATACACACACACACACAGAGGCATATACTCATATCCACATGTCTATTAAAATATGTGAAGGATATTGGCAAATCTACATGCTGTGATGATATTGTGGCGTCATCCTATCCACGTGCTGAGAGTGTACAGGAGAGATGGAAAGATGGCCAACTCTTCTCTGCTGGAAGCCATTGCTGAGACAATTAGCCCACTCTTGTGGCAACAGCATGAATCTGCTGGAAGCCCATTGCTGAGATGAACAGTCCACCCTTGTGGCAACAGCATGAATCCCCGGGGCTATACCCTCATGAGCTGTCCCCTCTGAGGGCCTCCGGCTGTCAGCATGGTTACATAGACTAAGTTTCAGCATGCCTTGTAAAGGACTGTCAAACCATAGTGGTGGTGGATGTCATCAATGTTGAAGAAAAGGACAAATTTTCAATTACAGATCTTTACCTTTGCCACAAATAGTTTGGACAGCACAAGTGTTGGGTAATGACAGTTGGTTACTCAGGATTGGTAAGGGTGTAAAGAACTGTCCTTTGGGAAAAGAAGCTTATGAAGTGCAAAATCAGCACATCCCAGGACACCCCAACCCCACCTACAGAAGTTTCTTGATTTCTGTGAATGCAACAGCATGTGTGCAGGAATGTTTAATGGGTAAACAAGCAGCCCAAATGCCAACTAGCAGGGAAATGGATAAATTAATACAGTCATACAATGAAATATAATGCAACGGTAATGAGTTTTTAAAAGCTGCGATTGCAGCCAGCGCAGAAAGCTGTCAAAAAATCCTAAGTCTGTGAGGAAACACACAACTAGAAGATGAATATTTAAAATGTGATACTTGTATAAATTTGGAAACATTCAGGGCAACTCTACGTATGGCTCATAAATATGGATATACAGCACGTATTTTAAAATATGCTCTAAAATATGTATGGAGAGACTGAGGATGGAATGCTAGGGCAGTGAATAATCCTGAGGAGATGAGAGTAAGGGATGGAGAGAGACGTTAACAGACAGAAGAATCAAACAAATTTAAAAGTAACAGAGCAAAATGAAATAAATGTGAAAGGAGTCTTACAATCCAGACCTACACTCTAAACCTAGTTCTTTTTAAACCTACGCAGTTCAGTTTTCCCTCTCTCACTCCCCATCTCCCTTCTTCCTTCCCTTCCTTCTATTCTGTTAGAGGACAGAGTCTCCCTCAGGGGCTCAGACTGATCTTGATCTCATGGACCCAAATCTCTGAAGTGTTTCCCTAATAATTTCCCAACTTCATGGGAAGCTAAGCCTTTGTCCATTGTATTTCAGCTGACAACTGCCCCTCTAACAGCCTGAGTCGTCCATACAGAAAGCCTCCACCTATTTCAGTAAGGGACCACCTTAAATTACTCTGGGGAGGGTGGCGATTGAAGATTGGAGACATACTTGACAGAGAAGAGTCCAGACCCTAGAGGCAGCCCTTTGCCTAGAGGTAGCCTGGCTTCATCTGCTCCAGAGGGTCTGCTGTAATCGGCTTCTCGCCTGCTAGATATAAACCTTGATTACTTACTGGAACTGGTGTGAATTCTTCTGGAGTGTGAGAAAAGAGACAGCTGCTGGTCAGGACCTGAGAGAATTCAACAGGAGGCAACTCATCTTAGTAACTCCATGTGTAGTATTTTAACATGCACATAGCAAACCAGGTTGTTTTTCCTTACCCCACTCCCACCCCTGAATCAGGTGAACTGTTCTGAGAAATGGCCTATGTCTCTTCTCATTAACAAGAGTGTTGTTTAAAAAAGAGTATGGGGATTTGATGCTTTACCCATGACCACTGCCAACTGTATTTATTTCATATTATTTTATTTCTGCCTATTTTAGGAGAAATGCTGCTTCTGATAGTGGCTACTTCTTTTGGTATATGAATGTTTAAACAAAAAGAATGTTGAGAAAAACTTGTGTTTAAGAAAGGAAAATATGTGTGTTGTGTATGTGTGAGTGTATGTGTATATATGTATACATATGCATATATATATATATATACATATATATATGCGTAGGAGGGTTTTGTGTGTGTTTATGGGTATGTGTGTGTGTTTATATGTGTGTGTGTTGTAATGTATCACTCACTTTAGAATCTAGTTTATTTGATAAGATGAAAATTTGGCATCTTGGAACCTTCTGTTCATTCAGGTACTGTTGGAACTTTATAACCAGTTTAATACAATTTAATGAACATGTCAACTTTAGTTTACTGTTGTGGTAAATAGTATTTTTAACATTTATCAATAGAAACTTTATGACCTAGATAAAAACCATAGGAAATAACAAACCCAAAACAAATGAGCCACATGGAGGATTTTCTGAAAATGAATATATAGCTTGAAGCATTTGCTTGTTTGTTTGTTTGTTTGGAAAGGAGAAAGAAAGAGAGAGAGAGAGAGAGAGAGAGAGAGAGAGAGAGAGAGATTATTTAAAAGCCAGTCTGCCCTGTAACCCCAAAATGGTCCTTTTCTTCTTCTCTGGTGTCTGAATCATTTCCCTTTGCTATCTCCAAATCTCCACCAGTAAAGTTAATATAATATTTTTGCACTGCCACTTCTACAACTGCAAGGAAGCTAATAGACATTTGGGGCCCAGATTTCCTTATTTCAGAAAGATGTCAGTCTTGAGCATGGTGCAGCTCTCATTCCTATATTTTGTAGTTCCCTGAATCCTCAGAAATAATTAAAGTATAAACTCTCATATCTCACAAGATAGTAGAGAGTAGCTCATTTTAGCTGAGATGCCTCGGGGTGGGTTAGGGAGGCTCTCAGCGAGTCAGGCTGGAATGCTGATGTCCTGTGCTCTCTCTTAGTATTCATTGATTCCAAAATGAATTCACCCGCTCATTCTCTCAGAGAGAAACAGAAACGAAGTTAATAGTCTCTACACTTTTAATTGAAAATGCCATCTTAAAAGTTAAAGATTGTAAAAAATTCAAAGGAAAAATATATCAAAAGTTAACCCAAAGATAACCAATATTCAAGTGTCAACAGTAATGTTTACAATGGCCACAATAAACAAGCCAGCCCTACCCCTCTCCTGCACCTGCACACCCCTTGAAGGACCTCAGACAATTAAGGCCAGGGCTGTGCCACAGTGTTCCTGGCCTTTTGCAGATTGTTGAAAGGTTTAAAAAAATGCAGACTATTTCCTGAAGTCTGGGCCCTGCTACAAAAATTAAAATAGATGTCTAAAATTGAAAAGAAATATATAACTACACTTGAAAGCTGTCTGTCCGGTGGATGGAAAGGGATACATTGGGGAAGATAGGACTGGTAAAGTAAGAGATAAAAGGAGATAAGAGAAGTGAAGGGGTAGGTCGAAAGCTGACAGATGAAGCAGACTGGCCCAGGAGACATGCACACACATGGTCTGAATATGAACTTCGTACTGGAAGAAAGAGTCGATATTAATGGGGTAGCAGCAGGAGGTATTTCTGAACAAGCTGAAAGTATCAGCCCAGTGTGGAAGCTCATCAAAAGCTAATGAAGATTAATGTAAAGGTCCTATGATGGTTTGAGCTCTGTGCTGATCAGTTTTGTCAACTTGATGCAGTTTCGAGGGCTTGTCTTTATTGCCTCTGTTGATGTGGGAAGACCATCCTGAAAGGGGCAGCACCATACCCCTTGTTCAAGGACATGAATCGACTGGGAGTAGAGAAAGGGAGCTGAGCAGAAGGCAGCAAGGCAATCATTTCTCCCCTCTCTAAGCTGTGAGTGTGTCTAGCTGCTTCCAAGTCTCCCTTCATTGCGCTCCCTCAGTAACAGACTGCAGCCTTGAACAGTGAGCTAAAATAGACCCATTCTCCCCTAAGTTACCATTTGTCGGGTAACTTTGTCACAGCAATAGAAATGGAACTACTACAAGCTGTTTGGGTAGAACTTGGCTGTTCTCTGGTTGCTATCAGCCAGGCCGCTCATGGATCTACATGACCAGCTGTCAGGTCCCCTGAGTGACAGATGGCCCAAGTGCTCTAAACTGGAGTGGATGTGGCTGCTCCAAGTGGGTTTTCATCTTCTGGGAGGCCTCTTGTTTATTAGCCCAGCAACAACTCAGGGTTCTCAAAAGGAATTAAAGGCAGGCAGCTCTCGGTGTCATTTCTAGCACATTCTATCAGCCATAGGAAAAGGCAGGACTCAGGCCAGACTCAGAGGGTAGAAAAACAAACTTCACTTCTTGGTAGAATGGACTACAAAATTACACATGGGAACTGTGAATATAGGAAGGAGAATAATGGCAGCAGCCTATGTGAACACTGTATTAATACTTATCCATGGGACTCAGAGCCCTCTGTATATAGTAACTTTAGGGTTCTCTAAAGGAACAGAACTAATAGATTACACACACACACACACACACACACACATACATACACACACTGTTGGACTACATGATATATATATAGCCATGTAATCCAACAGCACTATCTCCTAGTGGAAGGCCAAGATTATGGTACTTGTTAAGTCCGTGAGACTATGTGCCTCAGCAATACCAATCTGATTCTGGAGTCCAGGAAACTTCTAAAGAACTGCTGGTCTTCACCATACATTGGAATCACGAAGAAGTAAGTTCTAATAGCAAAGCAGGAATGCCTGACTATTAGGATAGATGAACTTGCCAGCAAGACTGAGGGCAATCTGGCAATAAGTAAAAGCTTCCTCCCACTGTGGTGAAGATATGGTAGGAATTTAGCATGGGCTTTTCCAACCTCAAATGATCTGGGGTGATTTGAATGAGAACACTGACCCCTTCCCCCCACCCTGCCCCATTCCATAGGTTCATATATTTGCATGCTTCCTGCCTGCCGAGTTGATGAACTGTTTGGAATGATTAAGAGGTATTAAGAAACTGTGGGGCCATGAAAGGCAGCCTGTTTTCTGGTTGAGACTGATTAAAACTCTGGAGTCCCAGCCGATAACTCTGCAAGAGAGGGAAGGAAGTTTGCCATGCTTCCAGACACAAGGCTCCTAACACAAGGCCCAAGCTCCATAATTCTGTGACCATCAGTCACGTAGGGCAATGCCCCAAGCTCCTGGTATTCTGTCTAAACTCCACTCCCACAGTTACCTGGCCTCCACTTCTCTCTGCCTTTCTACAATAAATGCCTTAAAACCAGGGATTGCCTCTTCTCATCAGGGTCCTCCATGCTGGAGCAATGGAGCAGGTCTTCCTTTAAAGAGTCACACACATCTAATCTTAAGCAGGAGACCCGCCAGTGTTCCTTGGCTTCCACCAAGCCAAGCCACACCCAAACAAGTCAAGAACTCTACTTTCTGCAGGACCCAGCTGAAGAGCTCTCCTGCCCTTTTCCCTTCAGCCCCAGGCTAGAGTCAGCCCTTGGGCCCCCACTATGTTCTCAGCTCTTCCAAGGCATCCAGTGGCATCTGTGGTGCCCAAATGCTAGAACCTGCTGTTCCTAACCTCCGTGCCATCTCTAGCGGTTCCCGGGGACTTCAGACTGCACCTCCCTACCCCTGGAGCGGGGTCCTCTGCCCCAAGAAGGAATAACTGGGATTGAGACAAGAGAGGATCCATCCTCCCTTGTGCATCAGGCTGATGTTAAGCACTACTTAAAAGTTTGTTAATCACTCTTAGTGTCTATGACGTTTCTCTAGTTATATAGAATGAACATGCCTTATTGTGTTCATTTTCTTCTAAACAAGCAAAGACTTGGGGATGGGGCAATTTGATACCTTAGTTGTCAGTCATTGCTGCCTAGGGTGCCTTGGTCAAAGCCAGTAGGACTATTCTTACCTGAGCATCAACCTTCTAGAACATTCCACAAGAGAGCCATGCAAAGATCCTGAAGATCCACGCATAACCAATGGTGTTTGACAAAGTTTATACTAGAGATTTAGCAATCAAGAGCCTCATTGATTCATTAATATAGCCAGAGAGGGGCAGGGAAGCACTGCCCCTGTGGGACTGACTAGGGGACTAGTGCTTACTGACAAGGCTGTGATTGACCCTCAAAGCCCTTCTCAGGCTGGATAAGAGGCATATGCCTGTGTCATCTCCCTTGGGTTATACTAGACCCAATAAGGGCTTCTTTCAAGTTATCTTGTGCTTACTAAATTACTTTCAGTAGCGTGGGTTAAGCCCATCTCACTATTGGCTGCAGCTGTCGTGACAGAAGAAGAGTAACAGCTGAGGATCTCTTTAGTGCCATCTGTACACTGAAGGGCAGACCTGAAGCCACGTGGAGCAAACACAGCAACAGAGGATTCTACACCCTTAGGCCAGCAGGCTCAACAGCATCCCCCATGGGCCATGGGCTCTGTACTACAATAGCATGGCTTCTTTTCCTGAATTCTGGATTCCAGAACAGCCCTACTTGTTGTACATCCCATGGCATTAGCAACGGCCCTTGACTGCTCACGAAGTGTTAGAGAACTTAGACCAGCAGTTCTCAACCTGTTAGTTGTGTCTCTCTTGAGGTCTGAAAAGCCTTTCACAAGGATCACCTAAGATCATCAGAAAACATAGAAAACAAACATTACAATCTGTAACCGTAGCAAAATTACAGTTATGAAATAGCAACAAAAAATTAGGCTGGGGTCACCACAAATGAGGAACTGTATTAAAGTTATTAACTGTATTAAATTCTCAGCATTAGGAAGGTTGAGAACAGCTCTCTTAGATCCCCAACCATTAACACCCACAGGCATAACTCTGCCTACTAATGTGGGTTGACAGTCATGAACTACCTGCTGATCCCTCCTATTTGCCCACTGCCCCACCAGAGCTAATTCTTAAGGCTTCTTCCATGTCGGCTCCTAAGCAACAGTGAATGCCTGAGCTCAGAGTGTAGCTCCTAGTGTAGTCCATATCAGAAAGAAAGGAAAGAAAGAAAGAAAGAAAGAAAGAAAGAAAGAAAGAAAGAAAGAAAGAAAGAAAGAAAGAAAGAGGAAAAGAAAAAGAAAAAGGAAAAGGAAAAAAGAAAAAGAAAAGAAAAAGGCAGACACTCTGTGTTAGTCAACAGTGTCCACAGAAAAAGCAGCCAGGGCAAGGAAAGGAAAGAAGTAGAGGCTGGGAGAGACAGCAGACACCCATGTTAATAAAAGGCTATAAGAAGCCAGAGAAGAGAACCTTCAGGGCCTGGTTACCAGATGAGATCCAGAAGGTGTCTAAGTCATCAGAATCAAGGGTCACTGACCTCAAGCAGAGAGTTGTAACACCAGCCATCATCTAGGACCAAGAGTCCCAGTACCCAAGGCTGGTACAAGGACTGTAACCTTAGATCTGCCTCTTGCCACTGCTCCCACCTGCCTATGGCTGCTGCAGTTCATCATTGCCAAAACTGAAGGGGGCAAAAGATGCCAGGCAGCCACACCTCAAGGGCTCATTGCCTGTCAAGGGTATCAATCCAGATACAGAAAAAGAACCCCCAGACAACTGACAGTTGACAAGCTCATTGGTCTTACTATTTTTCAGAAACCAGTTTCCATGGAGAACAGTCTCTCAGGGTTCATAGGAACACTGTCAGAGAACACAGCGGTTAGGGCAGACTTCTTGTCACAGAACCTGCCCATAGCTTGTGAGCTTGTGAGGTATACCTGTGAGAGGATGAGTGTGTGTGTGTGTGTGTGTGTGTGTGTGTGTGTACCAGAGGATGAAGTCAGATGTCTTCTTCAGTCACCCTCTACCTTATAGATTGAGGTAGGGTCTCTCCCTTGGACCTACCTACTGCCCACTGATTCATCTAGTCCAGCAAGCCATGGACTCATCACTATTTCCCAGGTACTGAGGTGGCAGCTGGGATGCTCCTGTGCTGTATGAACATTTAAGTGGGTTCTGAGGATCCAACCTCTGGTCCTCATGTTTGCCCATCAAACTCTTAATCCTCTAAGCCATCTCCCTAGCTTTCCTATTATGAAATTATTTTCTAAAAAAAAATATTTTGTATTTCTTCATGTATGTTTCTGAGACTGTGTGAGTGTACTTGCATATATATGGAGCAATGTATGTGTCTGTGTGCCTATGTGAAGCAGAACGGGACACTGTGCCCCTCCGAACTGGAATAAGAAACGTTTGTACAATACTGGGCTTCTTATGTAGGCACTGGAATCTGGATTGTGCAGCAAGAACTCTTAACCACTGATTGCTCCCTCCCCCTCCCCCTCCCCCTCCCCCACACATGAATGCTCACTCATGCACTCATACACACATGCACATTCATGCACTAAATTCTTAATCAATTAGAAGCAGGAGCCTACTCTTTGGTTTTTGTTTTACATTCAACTTGATGAATTATAGTGTGTAGCCCTTCCTGGTTGAGAGTCAAAAGATGCACATTTGAGAGAACCCAAAGAGAAGTACTCTTACCTGACTGGTGACTCTCGAGTTCCAAAGAGCATTTAAAAGCCTGACTTCGGGACTTTAGATTTAGGACCAAACTCTCCCATACTCATCCTCCCAAAGCTACCAATCCATGCCACGCAAGTAACTCTCGACAAGATTCCCAGAGTAAAAACCACAGACAGAGTTGCGTTTGTTCCTCTTGTCACCCCAGACTACTGAGGCTCACAAGGAAATAGGCTTTGATTTTCATATTGAAGTGGGACTTTTCAAAAGATTTGTGTGGTATAAAATCAGACACATAACCCTGCATGTGTTTAGAAAAACAGATCAATCTGATAAGGGATTTCACGGACAGTCAAGGATGCTCACACCTTCGTGCACATCGTGCCCAGAGGACTAGGTGTCAGCTAAGTTGATTGACTGCTAAATGGAGGGTGGCCTGTGATTACATCTGCTCCACAGGCTCTGTTGTATCCACACCAGCCGGGCAATGTTCATTTGGGCCCTGAGCCAAGACAGGAAGAGATCGGAGAACCTGGGCCTGGGCACTCACGAGGTGTTCATTAAAACCGCATGCTGTCAGACATCTTGCCTGACGAACTGGGACGGAAAGCAATTGACATTTGTTCGCTTCTTTTGAGGGTGAGTGGATGTGTGAACAAGCAGAGTTTGAAGATCTTCATTAGTGAGGAAGGGGAGCATCAAAGCTTGCCAGGGAGGCTTTGATGCCCGCAGGCCCAAGAAAATACATGTGTCAAAATCAAAAGTGAAGTCCATGTTGATTTTTTTCCTCCTGCTTTGACATCAATTGCCTCACACATGTAAAATTAATCTCACAGGGTCCAGCTATCATATGTGCTTAGAAATGAAGACACAATTGAGACTGTCTATATAACTTTCTGGAATTGAATTGTGTGTTTTTTTTTCCTTCTCCATCCTACAATGAGCCTGGGCTCTCTCAAAGGACTTCCCCTATTCAGAATTTGCTAACGGCATAGTAAATTTTTGCAAGGATTTATGGAAGACAAGGATGAGTCAGCCTTGGAGGGAGAATATGGGACTGGAGAGGTGACTCAGTGGTTATGAGCATTTGCTGCTCTTGCAAGAGACCCAGGTACAATTCCCAGCACCCAAATGCAACCTAGAACTTCAGTTCTAGGGAATCTGATGCTCTTTTCTTTCTTCTACAGACACCAGGTACGTATGTGGGGCACATATATACATTCAGGGAAACCACTCATTACACATGGAATAAAGATAAATAAAATTTATAAAACAATAGGGGGTAGGTAACTGTAGTCTTTGAGACAAGGTCTCTCATGGTATCAGGGGTTCACTTATTTGGCTTAGCACAGGCCAGCATTGAGCCCCTTGGATTTGCTTGTCTCTCCCCTGCAACACTAAAGTTAGAAGCACATGCTACCACACTCAGATTGACAGGGTGCTGGGGAATCCGAGCTGAGCCCCACCCCCATGTCTGCCTGGCACTGATCTAGGTCACTTCCACTCAATGGTATTATCTTCTTATTACATACTAAATAGTTTTGTGGAATTTTAATTGGAATTATTTTGAAGCTATAAAATAACTTTAGAAGAAATGGTACCACTTCCCAATCCCTAAACAGAAAATTGTTACCAGTTCATCTAGACCTTCCTTGATGATTCTTAACAGCGCTTTGCAGATGGATGAATGTAAATCCTGCCTCTGTTTTGATGGATTAATATCCAAGCATGTCATTTTGTGACACAGTTGTAACTGGCATTTATGCCATACATTTCAAATCTTGATGGTCTCATTTATATAGAGAAGCAAAGGAAGGTTTTATATTTGCCTTAGAGCATGTGACCTTTCTGTGTTTGCTGATTAGTTGCAGGAATAATTTTCTTGTTGTTGTTGTTGTTGGCATAGATTATAATACTGTTTGTAATTAAATGTGATTATATGTATCCATTTCTAGTAGTTACACATTTTGTTTCCTTTCTCATTTTATTGCACTACACAAGAGTTCGCACTTGGAATTGGTGTGATGAAAAATTATTATTGAATTTTTCCTAACAATAGGTAATACATGGATTTCCTGTCCACCAATAAAAACATTAGCTGTAGGAATTGTTGTATCCTTCCAATGTAAAATTTAGAACATTCTCACAAGTTAATTAATGTTGAACATTGTAAAATATTTTTCTACATTATTCAATGTGATCATATAATTTTTCTTCTTTGACTGTTATATACGGATAATCTCTCTTACCTACTGTGTGGAAGCATCATCTGTTAATAAAAATATGATGGTGAATAAGCTGAGGCAGATCACAAAGTAGGAAATCTGGCAAAGAGAGAGGAACTCTGGGAAATGGTCTGGTGGGAAGATTCCCTGCCCAGACTCAGAGGAAATCAGATATATAAAACCCAGGAAAGGTAACTAGCCATGTGTCAGCCATTGAATAGTATAAACAGGTTAATATAAGTTCCAAGCTAATTAGGGAACACGCCTAGCTATGCCCTAGGCCTTTATTCATAAATAATAAGCTTCCATGTGGTTATTTAGGAACTGGCATGTGGACAGAAAAGCCTTTGCCTGCTGCCTGTACATCAGGATGGAAAGCTTTCAGCTACTGCTTCCCACAATGATAATCATGGACTAACCCTTAGAACCATAAGCAAACCCCAACTAAATGCTTTCTAAGAGTTGCCTTGGTCGTTGGGCCTCTTCGTGGCCATAGAACAGTAAATAACACAGGGTCCCAGTAGGTGGCAAAAAGGAGCATTGTTTATAGTAATTTGAAACCACAACCCTTGGAAACCAAACAAAATTCTACTAAATTATCTATAACTCCTAAATTTTGTAACATACTACCATTAGGGAATTTGTCTACTCACCAAAATTATCATGAATATGAGCATAGATATGTTAAGAATATTTCATTATTATCACTTCAGTGTCTGTGGAGGACTTTTATAGGGTGAAAGCCAGTCCCGAAAAGGTTAAAGAAAAAAAAAAGCCACTCTCCAGTGAGAGGTGCTAGAGAGGGAAGGGCTCAAGTGTGCCCTGTTCTTCTGGTTCTAGTGTAGGGGATGCTATTCCTGTTGTTATAACAAAAATCCCGACAAAGGCATATAGAAGAAGGGAGGACTTGCTTTGTCTCACAGCATGAGAATATGGCCCATCATGTCAGGAAAAACATGGTAGCAGGAGCACAAGGTAGCTGGTCATATGGCATCCACAGTCAGGAAGGAGAGAGAGAGAGAGAGAGAGAGAGAGAGAGAGAGAGAGAGAGAGAGA